>NC_045764.1:142844421-143147451 GCF_008692025.1 Phocoena sinus | reverse complement strand
CCACAGGTCTCTTAGGCTCTGTTCACTTTTATTCAATTTTTTTTCTTTCTGCTCCTCAGACTTGATAATTTCAATAGCCCTATCTTGAAGTTCACTGATTCCTTTTACTGAAACTGGTTCTGAATCCCTTTAGTGACATTTTTATTTCAGTTATATTTTTTAACTCCAGAATTTCTTTTTGCCTTTTTATTTTTTATCTTGCTACTTATGTTTACATTTTACTCATATCATTTTCCTGATTTTGTTCACATCTTTAGTAATTTGAGCATCTTTAAGACAATTGTTTTAAAAATCTCTGTCTAGTAAGTTTACCATCTGGTCATCCTAGTCAGTCTTTTCTGTCAATTTTTTTTTTTCTTTTAATGGGCCACACTTCTCTTTTTCTTTCTATATCTTGTGTTGTGTTGTTATTGTTGAAAACTGGGTATCTGAATCTTGTAATGTGGTAATTCTGGAAGTCACATTCTCCCCCTCCCTGCAGGGTTTGCTATATTTTTGATTGTTGTAGAGTGTCTCTGTGTTGGGATCAGTCTGAGGTGTAAACCTAAGGCCAACTCAGGTCTTTTCTGAGCCTGCATTCCTCTTTGGGCATGTGCAATGGCTTTTTAAATTCCCTTATGTATGTGGTTGCTCTTGAGTGTCCTAATCCTTAAATGTCTGGCTCCCAAAAAGGGTAAAAGAGAAAATTGTAAGGGAAAAAAAAAGGCACTGTCCCTTTAATTCCCCTTGAAGTCACTTCAGTTGGTGGGGGTTACAACAGCGGCCACCTGCCTTTGTCCGTACCCCTATAATCAAAGCAGTAATCCACAAATAGAACCTAGATTCCTGATATTTGAACGACAAGGTCCTAATTGCCCACTCTGGCTCCCACAAGCATGTTAGTGTGGCTGCCTGCCATGGGGTTGAGGGATTGGGGAGTGTATAGTTACAATTATTTTGGGCTGAAATTGACTAAAATTCACCATAGTTTACCAACTAAACCTACCCCTGGAAGCTGAAAGCCTTCAAATACACTCTAGATATCCAAAATTGTTATATCAGATTCTGTTAGTCAACTATTGTCTAGGTCAAGAAGTGGATTACTGGTACTTCCTCTCCATCGTCTTCTGCCCAGCTCCCTTCTACAGCCTTTTATAAGCTAAGTATATTTGGTTTTAGGTTAAAAAATAGAAGCACTTCAAGATGGCAATACTGTTGTTGTCAATTATTATTTTAAATGATCCATGTTGTTTTAACATGTATTAAATAATACTAGGGATAATTTAATTCACTGATACAAAAATTTAAATCCAGTATTTTTTTCCTTAAAAAACTTTTAAACAATATTAGCATGAAAGCATTTTTGGCACTGAATGGAAAAAGTTTACTCCTCCACAATAACAGTGCATGTGTTTTGAGTGTTTATGTTCAGTTACTGACTAGATGAAGCTGAGATCAAATTGGTAATAATGGTAGATAGTAGGGCAAACTGTAAGAAAAAAAGATTAGTCCTACTTCATATATTAAAAACTAACTAGAGACTTCATCTTCTATTTCATAAGATAGATATTATGGAAAATTCTATGTAACAAAAAAATAAGCTGAATATTTAAAACACAATTGAAAGATACGTTATGGAGTATTACGATGGCAAATCTCTTTATAAAATTAAAAACTCCTTATCACTTTTTCTTTTTATGAATTTAGATATTCATATGATAGTTTTTCTTAGTGAGTTAATCTATATAGGACCTCATAACATTTCCATGAGCTATGTGAAGGCACTAAAAAACTATGTAGAGATCACAAATCAAGTTAATGGCTGAACTGAGAATAAAACCAGGATAAATTATGTCTCAATGTGTAACCACAGTGGTTGCTCTATTACTGTCAATGATGCTTAGAAAAAAAAGTATTTGATCTCTTTAAAAAGTGAGTGGGGCATAAATTACAGATTTGGGGAGCTTATATGCTGAATTTCTGTGGGCAGTTCTATTAGCTCCTGGGACTGGAAGTGCTAAACCTAGCTGAGTAAATTTCCCAAGGTCACATAGATAGTAAATGCTAGGATATAAACTCAGGGATCTGATTTTTAAAATAGAGCTCTTTTTCTGTTGGTGTTGACCAACATAGTAGAACCTTAACTATGGCTCTGTCTCCTACTTATTGAGAACAGAAAATCAAAGAGTGACTACCTGAGAACTCTGAACATAAACAATAGCAGGCAAACTGGGGACTGAAGTCAGAACTTGAGTCAATAACCCTTAAGGGGGCTAATTCCAGTTACACAGCTGTACTACTGTGACTGTGATGGTGCAAGCACTAGAACCCGGTGAGAAGACCTATCTCTCTGGCTAAAGTGTAAAAGCTTGGGTGAGAGGAAGCTCTGTTATTATTTTTTTTTTTCCTTTTCTTCTGCCTTTGCCCTGAAGGTGTTCCAACTGTGCGGAATTGCATAATAGCACAGGGGATTAATACTCTACAAGAAATATCATCTATTTCCAGTTCCTTTAGCCAGAAGCTATTTCTTATAGAGTATTAACTGGGAACTGTAGAGTGTAGGGAAATTCTTGGAGAGGAGAGAGTTGGAGAAGGCGGATTCCTTAATTCTGCGAATGAACTGACACAAGTTCCAGGCTCACTCCTGAGCTAAGCACATGTAACAAACTCAAAGAATTATAAGAAAGGCTTTTAAAAACATAAGTAAAATATACTCCATTGCCCACACCTCAGGCTAACTCCTGAACGGTTCATGTGCTGGGCAGACCCGGACAGTATAGCAAAGGCTGAATCACCATCCACATAAGGTGAGACAAAATTTTCAATCTGAATCCAATCAGCTTGATTCCTGAAACAAATTAACTAACTAACTAACTAACTAACTAACTAACTCTCTCCAGAGGATTTTAACAGAGTCCAGAGTCTTAAAAGATAATACTCAAAATGTCCAGGGTACAATCCAAAATTACTCAACACAGAAAAGAATCAGGAAAATCTGAGCACTTCTCACAGAAAAAATCAACAGATGCTAAATTAACTCCAAGGTGATTCAGATACTGGAATTGTTAGAAAAATAATATTAAGCAGCTATTATAACCATTCTCCTTTTGAAATAAATGGAAAGATAAAAATTCTTAGCAAAGAAATAGAACCATAAAAAAGCAGCTGAATAGAAATTTTAGAACTGAAAAAATACTATATCTGTAATTTAAAAATGCACTGGAGGGACTTTCCCGGTGGTCCAGTGGTAAAGAATCTGCCTTCCAATGCAGGGTACGCGGGTTTGATCCCTGGTCGGGGAATTAAGGTCCCACATGCCGCTGGGCAACTAAGCCCATGTGCCACAACTACTGAGCTCGTGCGCCTCAGTGAGAGAGCCAGCGTGCCGCAAACTACAGAGCCCACGTGCTCTGGAGCCCACGTCACAACTAGAGAAGGGAAAACCCACACACCACAACTAGAGAGAAGCCTGTGAGCCACAATGAAGAACCCATGTGTAGCAATGAAAGATCCTGTATGCCTCAGTGAAGATCCGGCATGCTGCAACTAAGACCCAACGGAGTCAAATAAATAAATAAGTAAACAAATATTTTAAAAAATTCACTAGATAGGCTCAAAGGCAAAATAAAGATGAAAGAGGAAAAATGTCAGTGAACTTGAAGATAGATTAATAAAAACAATCTGAAGAATAGAGTAAAAATGAATAAAAAAAGTGAACATCAGAAACCTGTGATATGTTATCAAAAGACGTATAATCCATATCACAAAAGTACCAGAAGAAAATGAGAAAGAGATTGGTGCAGAAAAAGAAAAATCTGAAAAATAGCTAAAGATTTCCCAAATTTGGTTAAAGACATAAGTTTACAGATTCAAGAAGCTCTTTTAACCCAAAAGGATAAACTCAAAGAAAACCACACCCAGATACATAATAATCAAATTGTTGAAATCAAAAATAAAGAAAAAATATCTTCAAAGCATCCAGAGAAAAAAATCATACATATAAGGGAATATCAATTCAAAAGACTGTGGATTTCTCCACAGGAACCATGGAGCCAGAAGAGAATAGAATAACATTTTTTTAAATGCTGAAAGGAAAGAATTGTCAATCCATAATTCTATATCTAGTAAAAATATCCTTCAGGAATAAAGGTAAGAAAAAGACATTTCCAGATGAAGGAAAGCATTAAAAGGTTCTGCCAGCAGACTTGCTCTAAGAACTAGAATTCTGAACAAATAACAACACAACAGTGATCAACACTTAAACTTACTATGAATCAACTGTTCTGGGCACTTAAGCGGGCTAGTTTACTTAATGCAAGAAGGCTGGTACTACTAACATCCTCATTATAGAGATGAGAAAAAAACGATGTTATGTAACTAGTAACAGAACAAGAATAGAACTCAAGCAGTCCGAGTTCAGAGATGACACTCTTAACCTTTACTTGATGCAATCTTCCAACTTACTTGTACAAAAAAAACTGGAAAACTGGAAGATATTAAGTTAACCAAGCAGATGAAAACCATTTAAACAGATGTAGTAATTTAAAAAATTATTTTTATTTAATGCTGCTCTCTAGAGATAAAAATAGGAAGGCAAGGCACCAACTTGATGCATTACTTAACCTTGAAAAAAAATTCTATTACAGCTAGGATGAAACACTGAGTTATCAATAGGAGCCATAACAAGAAACATTTTTTTGAGTACCTACTATGTGTCAGAAATTGTTTTGGGGCTGAGGATATAAAATGAATAAGATAAAGCTGCTGTTCTTAATACAAATTTGGATTTTATACATATTAGGTAAAACAGACAAGAAAGTAAATAATTACAATATAGCACGTGTTATAATATAAGCATGTACAAAGCCCCAAGTACATACAAGGTAAAAATGCTAAACAAAGGAAGCATCAATCTAATCATGGCTGTTTACCATTTTTTTTAAACGATTTGAAAAGCACCAAAAAATAAACATTAAGGGAAATAGTCCACAATTCCCTTTTCCATAGCTCATGCCAACTACTATCTCTGTTTCAAATTTGTAAATAAACTCTCAGTTCAACAGGTAATGAACATAAAGAAAAGCCAGAAGAATCTGGCTGTGTATACCATGTGTATATAGAATCTGCTTGTGTATACTATGCTGTGTACACTTTAGTTTTCAAAGCCTTCAGCCTAAAGATGATGGACTTATTTCAAAATACTTAAAATCAGCTCTTGCTAACTTATTTCCCATTCACTCAGCAGTCTACTGCTCAGTAATTATGCGGATTCAGAAGGGAGAGGAGAAATTAATCCAGAAAAATCTTTCAATAAGGCAAAAGTGTTATTTCTATATTAGATCAAGAAAGCTATATTCAATTTAAAGAGTTACCTTAGCAGTTGTAAGGAACAAGTTCTCCAGATAAACTGGGGATCCTGAAGGTAAGGACCATTTCTTACTTTTCTTTCCATACTTACATCCCTAATGGTTAATGCAAGGCCTGGCAAATAGAGTATTATTATGTCTGTTGAATTAGATTTTTATTATAAAATAATTAACAAGAGGTAACGTTTAATTCTTTCTTGACTATATTCCTTGAATGCCAAGAAAGAGTTCTTTTATGTTCAAAGACTACTACTTAATTCCATAGAGAAAAGAGACCAAATGTGACCTTTGATCTCCTACAGTCAGGTAATATAAGTAAGGGTTAAAAAAAGAACAGCATAGGGCTTCCCTGGTGCCACAGTGGTTGAGAGTCTGCCTGCCGATACAGGGGACACGGGTTCGTGCCCCAGTCCGGGAAGATACCACATGGCACGTAGCGGCTGGGCCTGTGAGCCATGGCCACTAAGCCTGCGCGTGCGGACCCTGTGCTCCTTAATGGGAGAGGCCGCAACAGTGGGAGGCCCGCGTACCGCGCAAAAAAAAAAAAAAAAATAACAGCATAAAAGAATCAATGTGAGTTCATTAAAGACCAGCATGGACTTTTAAATTCAAAATCTCTATCAAGCTACTTTAGTTCTTTTTTTGCTCTTATTAAAATGAAATGTTATAATATAGTATTTGTAACAGGAAAGAAAATACAGTTAACTAATGACCCATTCACATTTCCCTGTAGCTGTGCTTCAAGTGGCTGACATTTATGGCATACAAACTTAGTCTAAGTAACAGAAAGAGCATTATAACTCATATTCTATGCATTCAATAGATATATTTACTTTTATATTCATATTGCACACAGGATCAATAAATGGTTATAAATAATGATTGTGAAACCCTGCAATTATAAAGTTGCTGTGTATTTTCTAGATTACTCTGAAATCAACTGTATTAATCAATGGTCATTAAATCAACAGATTCTCACTAAGTTGATATTTCTGTCTTTAACGTAAGTGATGTATGTTGTTCTCATTAAAGGGGATTTTAATCTAAGAATTGCTAAAATAATAACAAATAAATAACTAAACCATCAAATTGAGGATGGATGTCACCATCTAGGTCAACAAAGGCATAGTTTTAAATACACTAATTTAATATACTAGTAATATATTATTGATTGAGCTTCTTTTCATGACCACACATCAACATGCCTATTTACAAACTGACTTGTAAAAACTTATTAAAAAAGACTCTACTTCTTAGTTTTACTAAATTAGTATTTAATGACAACTAAGGGAAATTAATTGATGATTATAATCACACAAAAAAAGAATATTTTACATCTTAATAAACTGGACTCTTCTTGGTGTTATAACTGATAACTTTTAGCAGTAATACAATATTTTCTAAAAGTTTCAACACAATATGCAAAAACGAACAAAAAAAGAACTTGAAAGAAACTGTGGCCAATATTTAACTAGACAGGATACTGAGACTCATAACTCTGGGAAATAAGCGGGGCAAAATTAAGTGGTATGACTGGAGTTTCTTAGGTTTATCAGTCTATTGTAGTGATTAGTGGTATGGAATTAATTTTCTTTGCAACATGTTGGTGACTTTCTTACCTAGAGAGCATGCCCAGAGGTGTAACATTAAGTGATCCCATCAGCATTGCCAGGGCCATCCCTGGCGCTTCCCGTTCTATTACTTCTTTTGTGGCCTGTAATTAAAGATTAAATAGCAGACTGAGTGAAATTAACCAAAAGTAAGGAAGGCAGAGTAGTAAAACTAACTTAATTATAAATCATGCTATCTATAAACCATACTTAGTAGTTCTCCAAATATTTTAAGGCATCAAGACTCAATTCTTTGGGACCACTGAATAAAAGCTGAGGACCAAAACATCAAGGGAGCTTTTACATTAGCAGACCTTTCTTATCCCTTACAATTCAGAAGTATTTAATAGAAATTTCATCTTGCCTAATAACCTGTATTTTAAAATTAAGCCTCAGATTGCTATAAGAGCTCAATAGATTTTCACAGAATAAAAAATCTGGGTAGTTTTCTTTGTCTATTACTCTTGAAATAATTAGTCCGTAAAAACCCAAGGTCACCTTGTATCTCTCCTAGCTCTATGATTTTATGATATAATAAATGGAACTCAAGAAATCATCGAGTCAACTTTCCCCATAAATTGGGTAGAAGAAAAACTCTAGATTTACCATTTCCATATCTTCGATATAAATGAACTGATTGTTTTTAAAAAAGAATTAATGAAGTGATAGGCTTTAACTATATAATAGAAGTTTTAAGATAGGGCATTCTTAAGACAAGTGTGGTTAAACCTCGAATAAGGTACTGAAGGAGGCAAGAAAATTTGATTTTCTAAAGGTCAATGAAAATAGGCATATATTTATCATAATGTGATGGTAAAGATATGTTTTAGGCTAAAGTTGGGAGTGAAACACATGACTTAATCCATTTCTAATCCTCTTTCTACATATGTAGCAGGTTACAATAACTGGGAGCAACACAGGAAGAAAGCTTGCAAAATAAAGTATTACAGTAAGTAAGAAGCAAGGCAAACAAAATAAAAAGTAAGTTATGGAAAAATATTGTGAAAGATTGATAGTTCAATATTTCATTAGAAGTCGAGTGATCGTCCTAAGTAAAATCACTGTTCTAGGCAAAATTTAGGTTGGTAAATATCTCACCTAGCCTAATAACCTAAACTTTAAAATGAAGCCTCAGATTGTTATAATAGCTCAATAGATTTTTATAGAGTAAGAAATCTGGGCAGAGCAGTTAAAATGCACCAAGTATGTGTTACATGCCAGTTGATGTTATAAACTTTTAAGATGCATATAAATTAGTTAATCCCTTATAATTATATAGAATAAAGGATTACTGGAATTGATGTAATCTACTGGTTCACTGAATCCCAGCATAATGCAATATTTAACAATGTCAGAAATTTTAAAGGAAAATTAACACTACCATAATGCTTTTCAATAAACCTGCTTTAAAAATAAGGGGCCAGCAGGAAGGAGAAAAGAACATACTTAAATTTCTAAGTTTGGGAGTTAACTACTTTCATTAAAATATCAATATATAGCTGAAAATTGTAGAGCTAGTGTTATATATAATCTATCCCATGTTTTCCAAATTTAATAAATCCGATATGATTTTGAGGTCTCCTGAGAAGAAACACTATTTCCATGTTAAAATTGCTTCACTGAAGTTTACAACTTCTTCTTAGGGACCTTAAAATCTTAGAGCCCTAAAAATCAACAAAGGGATGTTACTGAGAACAATCTTAAAACAGCTCTTTGTATACGGTTAATATTTATTTCATTATCTGTTTGAAAAAGTCACCTAAGCAATGCGTGACATTTAATGAATTTGAGGGTCCACATAAAGATGATATACTCCAAAGTATAGTAGCACACGTTATTTAAGGACAAAGGAAGAAAATATCAACAGAGAAGTGACAGAGGAAGTCTTTCACTTACATACTTCAAAGCACAGCATTTATCCATCCATACAACAAATACTTATTAAGCACCTACTATGTACTAGGTGGTATTCTATGCAATGATGTTGCAGTAGTGAGTAAAACTTGTAAGAGTGTGCAAACTCACTGTTATCTAGTACATGAAAAACTCAATTGACAAATTACATATGAGAATTACCTAAAAGAAATGTAATTCATTCATTTTTCGAGATACTCTAAAATATACCATTGGATTTAGCCAGACCACAGTGGTCTACCTGAAAAGGCTCATCCACTTTTAAAAGAATTGTTTTACTGGACTTTGCTTTTATGGTATGCAGGTGGATACAATTAAATGGCTCAGTGAAACTCATATTTATTTTAGCGAGTATTTGAGACCATTGCTCACCACACTGTACTGAGGTCCTCTTTAGGAGGACCTGTAGGAGAAATTTCCTCTTATGTATTACAACTAGGAATGGGGTACACTTCTGTGATACCAGTTTGTCTTTAAAATTATGATGACTGTGAATCAAGTTACCTTTGAGAAGAGAGACTAATTTATGAATATTTTTTAGTAGGCTTACTGAATACAACCCAATTTCATCTTATTTTTCCTTGCCCTATTTTTCCATATTTATCTTATTAAAAGTTCTGTTGTATTTTATGTATTTGGCTAAACCATCTTAAATACTTTTTAGGGTATTAGTAAATATATGGATAATAGATGGATGAATGAATGTATGTATTCTTACACAGGGGTCTTCATCATTTTCCAAACATAATTTAGGGAGGACAGTTAATTCTTTCTGAAGACTTTCTAGACAATGTTGGCCTATAGACATAAATCTTGTACAGCATAGAACATAAGAGGAAAATATATATTGTGGTGATGCCACTACAAGGCATTGGTGTTGACAGGGGTGAGTGAGGAGGGAGACCCTCTCCAGGACTAGACACAAAGCAACTCTTTTGCTATATATTCCTAAATAATGCACAAATATAGTCTTTCTTACATCTATATCAAATACATCTTTTCCATAAAACATCAGAACCATTCTATTTACTTTTTATTTTCTCTTCTTCTGTTTGGTGTAGCAAAAAGATCACCATCTGTGAAGTCAGACAATACCACCATACAATTAAGGTCTGGAGAGTAAGGACTGGATCTGTTGAAGCACCTACCATAGTGTCCAACATACAGAACGTGCACTCAATAAATATTTGTTGAATAAAGGAGTGAACAAATGAACCCATATAGGCTTGAAACCCGGCTTTGTCACTTAGTTGCTCTGTGAATTAGAACAAATTAGAACAAAATATTTAATATTTAAAATATTTAATCTCTCTGAGCTTCAGTGTATTTATGAATAAAATGGATGTAATAATAAAGCATACCTACATTTTATGAGAATTAAATGATGTAAGTAAATCACCTAGCATAGAGTAGGTATTCAATACATGTCAATTTTCTCTATGCCTCTGCTTTCCAATTGTTACATCCTTGTATAATTTTGATTATACCAGTTAAAGAAGAGAAATAATACAAAATCCAGAAACCAAACCTAGAAACAGTGGTTGAGAACCAAAGATGAGGGGAAAGAGAACAGAGAGCAAGAACCTAAATGTAAGAACATTGACAAGTTGGGGGCAGAAAGAAGAATACTGAAATAATGGTATCTAAAGGGAAGAAACAGCCAAACGAGATGGAAATTGGAAGATGGACAGGAGGGCAAGAGCTGGGTGAAAACATCTGTAAACTGTAAATGGAGAGGCTCAACTAGAAGGCAAAGAGCAAGAGAGTAAAAGTTAGTTTAGAATAAAATGAGAAAAAACTATCTGTCGAACTTACTAGAAAATCCAAACAGAAGAGTGGTTTTAACAAATGTAGCTTTATTCCTTCAATCATATACATTAGGATGACAAGCACAGATAAATGAAGGTTATCAGTACTTGTTAACAAGTAGATAACAAGCAATCATTATCAATGGACTATTCATAATCAATGGCAAAAAAAGATGCCATTAAAAGTTTGAAATCCTTTTTTCTTAGTTTCCTTCCGTTTCCCACATTTTTAAAATAAATTATTAAGTTTGATTACCAAATTCTGTTTTTCCTTGAGCAATAGTAGAAATTTATATTCTTACTTCAGATATAACCTTTTTTGGACTAGTAGATTCCAAAATAATGAGGTTTAATTGGATTTAGCTATACTCTTTAAATAAGACATTTTATTTTTAACTTCTAAATACTTTCTAAACTTTGAAGGTTGCAATTTCCTACGCCAAATCACTTATTGTGATTTTTTCTTTTACCCTTGACACTTTGAAGATAACATGAAAGTCAGAAAGATGCTTCAAAGACTACTCAAGTTGCAAAAAAGGGTGTCATAAACAATGATTCTATAGTCCAGGGAAATTGTCAATGAAGTTCAAGTCCATTTTTAACCTTCATAGGAAAAATTACCTTAAAAAACATTATTGCTAAAAGTCAATTTTAAGTATGCACAGGACACACAATAGTTAAATGTAAATGTGCAGAAATTTCTTGTATGCATGGTGGTGGTGAAAAATCACTTAGTGCTTTTACTTATGTTTCTAGACATACTTTTATTAACAGGTATAATTTATGCATTAATATTTACAGGCTTGTTACTTGACCATGTAGATTTAGTACAATTTCCTCCTAACAACTACTACAGTGCCCTCTGCTGATTAAATAATCTTAAATAACAAAGACTATCTTTGAAACAGTATCTAATGGGTACTAATAACCTTGTTAAGCTATCAAGGTGGGATATGATTACAGCAGTGGTTCTCAAACTTTAGTGTGCATCAGGATCTCCTAGAAACCTTGTTAAATGCTGATTGCTGGGCATACCCAGAGATTTTGTTCCAGAATGTCTGGCTAGGGTCTCAAATTTTGCATATCTAACAAGTTTCCAGGTTATGCTTGTGATGCTGGTCAGAGGACTACACTTTGAAAAACAGACTGCAGATAGAAGGAATGAGGTAGATTCATGATAATGTACACAACTTGTTCTAATATTCATAATCACCTTATATTCAACTTTGTAAAATAGATTGAAATAAATGTGAGGATCCTTCATCGGAGCAAAATATAGACCTAGTGAGGAGATAAATTAGGTAAAAATAGGCAGTTTAATGCCAGCCAATCAAACTTTCCTGACTCTATCCATTAACATCAGCCAAATACATTTTCTTGACTCAAACACATAAATTTTATTTTACACTTTAATAAAAGGTTATAATAAACAAACAATTCAGATCTTGTCTCTATATGTATCCTATGGTACAGAGAAGCTATCTTTAATATATTTTTTTCTCAGGACTATACATGATGAATAAAATTTACATAGATGACTAACTCATAGGGATGTTCAAGGAACACCAGCTATAAATTTACTCTTTTCTCTCCTCATTTAAGAAGCAGAGCAGAGTGGAAGTAAGAGTTGCAGTATTATAAGGGCAGTCTTTAATTTATTCCACTTGATTAAAAACATTCATATACAGATTTTGTTAATTTTATATTACTAATTACAAACACCTTTCAACTAATCATGTCATTGTATTGTAACAGTGTGACTAAGTGGTTAAAGACTACTGCTACAAAGAAGAAGCTGCAACTAAGTAATGAAAATATTTATTCCAGTTTAATTTGAGAGTTATGAATGCACTGGTAATGTATTTCTCTTCCTTGGAGCTTTAGCCTTCTTAAATATTTACATCTTTTTCCACTCTTGGAAGAAGCAGAAAGCTTTTCAAAATGGAGATACTCCATTTTGTTTTTCAGTTAAAGTGGTACAATATTTAAGTAAGATCTGGTTATAATGAAAGATCAAAGGAGACAGTATAATTATAGAGAAAGAAACAAAAAAATAAAAATAAAAATTTAAGTACTCCAGGCAATTTCATCGTCCATTCCATTCAACGAACATGTACTCTGCAATGAGCATGAGATGTTGAGTGAAGAGTCTACTGTTTCCATTGTTCATCTCAACCCTTATTAAATAACCAAGTTGAGTATATGTATAGCAGTGAGTACTCCAAAGTTTTATAATTTATTTACCCAGTGAGTACTTTTTCATATTATTTTCCTCATTTATCTAAATATTGATAGTCAAATTATCAAACAAAAAATCAGGGAACTCAAATGGGTGAATTATTTTTTATAAGAGATTTTCACAAGAATAGCACTTATCTTTATAGTCTACTTATAAATTGTACTATTTTATATCTCATTCCAGGAAAAGGGAGAAAATAGTGGTATTTCTATGGATTATTAGCATTTTTATATATGCATTACACTTTTATTCATTTTTGGCACTATGTGAAAAATAATAAAGTTCTCCTTTATTGTAGGTTGTTGGTTACATGTCCTTTAATCTATAGAGAAGAAAATGTTATTCATTCATGTTCTTCAAAAGTTGATATATAGATATGGAAAAATATCATGTTTCTCAAATCTGAAGAAAGATGAAGTAGAAAGATGATCCAATTTGAAATTGTACTGAAAGGCTGTTGTCTGGTCAGTTAACTGGTGAATGTATAACCCAGCTTCTTTACTCCAGCTACTTTGGAATTTTGTTTTTTAAATGTAGTTAGTGGTGTATAATATAAGTAGAAACATAAGAGCTACCTAAAAAAATCTATACATTGGATTTCCACTCTATTGATGGTCACACATAATTACTTGGTTTACTAAAAGCAGTGTAAGTTTTTAATGTTCATATAACAACATAATTTAAGCCATTCTTAAACATCTTAATTGAGAATAAAGGAAATAAGCTCCTACTTTAGACTTATAAATACTATTTGCAAATGACTCACTGCCAATTGATTTTAGAAAATCTAAAACTTTGCTCTTTTGCCTTAAGATACAATAATTCTCACTGGTGGCCTCTTTAGGAAGTATCCACATTAGAAACACGTAATTATCACATCTGCAGTTCTCTTGCGACAAAACTAGATTCTCACCAAAACAGACACATGTGAAAAAGTGAGAGGAAGAAATAGGTGAGGTAAAGGAAAGAGTGAGTGGAAGAACTGCTAAGAAAAGAGAAAAACCAAAAACAGCTCATTCCTATTTTAATATTATTATAAGGTGTTGCATTTTGTCTTCTCATACCACCCTCAGTTTTAAAATTACAGGCCAACTGGGAAAGATGGAAATGAGTACAGTACTTCCTAAAAGCAAAGAAATCCAATATTGCTGTTGTCTTGCGATAAGCTTAACTTAGTAGAAGTTTCAATAGTAAAGATGAGAGAAAAATCCATACACATTAAGTATTTGGAGGCTATGACATGCTGTAGCTTGAATTAAATAACTTGTTCTCTTACAGTTTTGCTCATCTAAAGATGGATTTTAAAGCTACTAACCTCTCACTTTATGATCAGGCTTTTTATTCATCATCTATAACCTAATAGCCCTTCATTATTCACATATTAAATAAATATAAGCTTTTGTTCTTATGCCTCCAGAAATTTATCCATCTCTCAGTTTCCCATTTGTAAAAAGGGGTAATGATATTTGTTATCCATCTTATAAAACTAAATTGTTAACACTATAAAGCAATTTTAGTTAACTAAAAGGATGTCATATTTATAATGCTAGTATGATAACATTATATATAACATAAATTTATAATGCTGTGGAAAAGCTCTTATTTCTCTTATTGCACTGGAGAGCTAAACATGAATACTATTATTTAGCAACATAATTTAATAATAGGAGAAATATTCACATCAGAACATTTTATTTATGGAGCCTTTCTTACAAAACATCTATAGAAATTCTCTGTTTAAGCACAACATATTCCTATATTACATAATACAGAGGAGACATATTTTATTATCTTTTTGTAAGTGAAGAAATAGACACACTAATAAATTCTATGAATAATGCAAAGCCACACAGTAAATCAATAAAACTTAGGCCTGTAGACTCCAATTCTGAAATTAATCCATTAAATCTATTATATGTTTTCAGTTTACAAGGTATTGTAAACTGTATATGTTTATGTCATATGTATATGTCCTATTCAGACATAGGAAGGATCTTTGTACTTTACTTAAATGCGACAGAACATAAAAATGCTCAGTATCATTCCTAACATGTAGTAAGTGCTTAACAAATGTTGAATACTATGATTTGTACTGAAACAAAAGTCTAAAGTCACTTATGTCATACAAGTTGCTGTAATGGACTACAGTCAAAGCAATTGTGAAAACTGAATAGTTCTACCAGAAGCAGTACAGGATAGAAGTTATGGGCACGTTTGTTTTTGAATGTGTGTGAATTACCAGATGTCTGAAGATTGCAATATGCTAGCAATAATCTTGAAAACTTAATGAAGATTTATCAAGAAACAGCAGTTTTGGAGATACCAATGACCAGGAATATAGCCTTGGACATTACCATAAAACCTCCAAAGTAAACTGGGAAAAGAAAATGAGAAGATTATAAATATATTTTGAAGAAAAAGAACTAACAGCACCTCCTGCATTTATGCTTTCACCTAAGTCCAATAGAAAACAGCTATGTAATTACATACGTAAGCAAAGATGAAAAAATATAAGCAAGTATCCATAACTACTTATGGTAAATAAATTGTTCAAATTGGTAAGCCAAATAAGTTTATATAATTTTTTAAATTTCCATAACAACCATACATTACAAATTAAGGCTGTGAAAACAACATCAGACTGACAAGTCAGAATGGACTTGGACCCAGGATGTTGTAAAATAGGGGAACGCAAAGAGGCAACATTTGACTCAAGTTAATGCTCTGCTGCTCATACTAAACAGAGGGGTCTTATCATAATCACTTAAAATCAACAACATTATACTGTATAGTAGAAAAATCTGCTTTGCAAGAGTCTCTCAAAAAAAAGAATGAAAAATAAAAAATAACTCAGTGAGTTACAACCTGGAAGACATATAAAAGCAAGAACACATTATTTATTAAATAAAATTGATATAAGTCAGATGAAAGAAAATCTTTACCTTTATTATAATGGAAGAAAAATCTCTTAACAAGGACTTAAAAATAATGAGAGGTCCAATTTTTAAAAACTATTCTAAAGAGTTGCAGCTATCCTTCGCCAATGAAAAAGGTAAAACTGTAGGAATGCAAAAAAGATTAAAAAACTTCTTAAAAAGTTAAATAACAGCTCTTCTATACACTCTAATTTGAAAGATAAAAGAAATATTTTATTCTATAATTATGAGATTCTTCCATGGAATCGTAACTTACATATTTGTGTGTGTGTGTGTGTATACCCTTGTGTATACACACACAAATATATTTTTTTGGTATGGAACTTAGAGCTGATATCTTAGAATCAGGATCTATAATTTAAGCTCTGAAGATCACAAACTCTTTTCAGAACATCCAGACTATGATGCTTAGAATAAGGTAGTTCACTATCCAAATAAAGCCTATGTTGCCTTCAAGTCTGAGATTTAGAAGTCAGAATAGAGTCCATCCTTGAACAAAACAATTACACTTCATAAAACTGAGGATAATGTATATGTGTGTGTACACACAAGTACATGTCTTAGAACTGGAGTTGAGTTCTTTAGGTTAGGGCTATAAGCAACTGAATAGTTGACTTTATTAGGGCAGCTGGTGGGAATGGGGAAGAAGAAATTGGTTCTATCTACCATCACTAAACAAATCCCATCACCTAGTCAGAATGAGTAGAAATGACCATTTCTACTAACATGCAAACAACATACACAAGAATATACACACACACTCCTGAGGCTGCTCATTTACAACACTGCCTCTTTCAATGCTACCTTGATGTTCATTTTGGCCCAATTATATGCTTTACCCCTAACTGTACCCCTAAGTGTAGCTCAGCATATGGTAGGCTCAAACCAAATACACAAGAATCAACAAACAAAGGATATAAAAAATTCAGGTTTATAAAACAAACCTGAAAGATTTGGTAACCAGATAGGTAATTATGAAAAGAGTTAACTCAGATCTTCTCTTCACATAATAAAAATTAAGTATCCAAGAGTAGAAGGTGCCCAAAGTAGGAACATTAACTGGGGCAGATGGAAGTTGACATTTTGCTCAATCAATACTATAATAGGAAGGGCAGACGTCTATACCTAACCAAGTTTGTCTCTAGAGAAAGGAAAGAAAACAAAGAAATAGGTGGGGATGTGGAGAGTGGCAACACTAGATTCTGTCATGTCCTGGTTTCCCAGAGGAGTCTTTGTTTTTTCCTTCTTTTTCTTTTTTGAACACAAGTTTCCCAGAAGTTATCAGACTTTTTAGAATTTTCTGTGAATAATTTTCAGATACCACCACTTCTGCAAATTCTCTATTTTTTAAAAGCTTTTTATGTTACAACATGATGGGTGCACTTAAGGAATATTCTCCTTAATCTTTCTGACCTGTCTCTGATCTCCAGGAGCAATGACAAGAAAGCATCAAAGAGAAACAGCAGTTGTTTAAACTTGGAAGGAATCATTAAAAAAGAATGAAATTATAGTATTAATTTCCAGCATCTCAAAATAAATGTGGCCTAAATCAATCAGGGAAAATGTAGATTTACTCTTAAAATTATTTATTAAAATGGAGGGTAGGTCTGAGTTGTTCTTGTGTCATTGGCAGAGGTAGGTTAGGAAGCTAAATAAATAGTAATTAATAGAAATCCAAAACATTAAAGACTATTTAAAGCAGTAAAGACTATTTAAAGCAAGGGACACACTCCTGGGCATATTTAAAGCAATAAAGACTAGTTAAAGCAAGGGACACACTGCTGGGCATATATCCGGAAAAGACAAAAACTCTAATTTGAAGAGATACATGCACCCCAATGTTCATGGCAGCACTATTTACAATAGCCAAGACATGGAAGCAACCTAAATGTCCATCTACAGAGGAATGGAGAAAGATGTGGTATGTGTGTGTGTGCATAATGAAATATTAATCTGCCATAAAAAAGAATGAAACATGATAGATCTAGAGACTATCATACTAAGTAAATCAGATAAATACAAATATCACATGATATCACACACGTTGGAATCTAAAAAAAATGATACAAATGAACTTATTTACAAAACAGAAATAGATGCACAGACATATTGATAGAAAACAAACTTATGGTTACCAAAGGAGAAAGGGCGAGGAATAAATTAGGAATCTGGGATTAACAGATACACACTACTATATATAAAATAAATAAACAACAAGGACCTATTGTATGGCACAGGGAGCTATATTCAGTATCTTATAATAACCTATAAAGGAAAGGAATTTGAAAAAGAATAAATATATATATCTGTAACTGAATCACTTTGCTGTACACCCGAAACATTGTAAATCAACTATACTTCAATAAAAAATACAAAAAAAATAAAGCAAGAGACAAATGATATGATATGACACAATCATTATCATAATTGAAAAGTAACCTCAAAATTACTTACATGCTACTTCATAGAAATATGAGACACTATATTGTTTTCAATCTAATATGATATATTCTGGGCATAAATCTTTACAGATAAAGGGAAACTGCTTTTGGTTAACTATGGATAACGTTGACATGAGTCTCAAAAATCAGTGAGTTTTCAATGCTGGCATATTAAGATCATTCTATGGATTGCTCTCAAGATTTTTCAAAGTTTACCAATTAAATAAAACAGTAAAATTATTATAAGTGAGAAGCAAAATTACAATGTGGGAGAAGCATAGCTTTTAATATATTATTTTTACTATTTGAAATATACTATTTTTATTACATGATGGAAGAGTTTTATTTATTTTTTAGGGATGTCAAATAAAACACAGGATATCCATTTAAATTTGAATTTCATAAGTGAATAATTTTTAGCTTAAGTACTCCCTAAATATTGAATGGGCATATGTATGCTAAAAACATACCTATTTATCTGAAATTCAGATTTAACTGGGAGCCCTGTATTTCTTTCCTTCCTTTCTTCCTTTCTTTTTTCCTCCCTCTTTCCCTGTCTCCCTCCCTTCCTTCATTTCTTCCTTCTTTCTTCCCTCCCTCCCTCCCTTCCTGTTTTATTAAAGTACAGTTGATGTACAATATTATATAAGTTACAGGTATATAATAGAGCAATTCACAATTTTTAAAAGTTATACTCCATTTATAGTTATTAAAAAAGTTGGTTATATTCCCTGTATGGTACAATACGTCCTTGTAGCTTATTTTTTATACATAATAGTTTGTACCTCTTAGTCCCCTGCTCCTATTTTGCCCCTTCCTCCTCCACCCTCCCCATTGGTAACCACTAGTTTGTTCTCTATATCTCTGAGTCTGCTTCTTTTTTGTTATATTCACTAGTGTGCTGTATTTTTTACATTCCCCATATAAGTAATAACATGATGGAAGATTTTTAAAAATTGTTCCTCAAAACATCAAAGTGAGAAGGCAGGTAGCAGTAGAAAAATAGAAAGTATTAAATATTATATTAGGAAGAGAAAATAATACAATATTTAGATATTTAATTCAGTTTTGAAATATTCATTTTAATATTAGTAAAGAAAGTCAAACATGATTACTAAGTTTGAAGCATCTAAGATATCTTCATTCAGGAAAACATTTTGTAACTTTTAATACAAACCACAAATGTAACAGGTACATGGTATCCTATGTAATAGGTACATGGTATCCTATGATAATATTGTTGTCCTGACCTAATGAATATGGTCTAACTGCTCTCTATCCAAAATTTTAGAAGAAGTTTTTGTAGTATATTGTGACCCTCAAAATAAACACTTCACACATGTCACAAAATGAAACCCTGTACAAAATAATTTCCAATATAACTTCTTTAATACTTTTAAGATATTATTCTATTATCTATTTTATTCCAATGTTGCTTAAAAGCCTGCTGTCATTCCTATATAAGTGATCTGTCCTTTCTCTCTGACTACTTTTAAAATCTTCTCAGTTATTTTGGTTCTAAAGTTTTACTCTTATGTATTTAGGCATCAATTTATTTTATTTATCCTTCTTGAGAAACACTATTCCTTCAGGATCAGTGGATTCATGTTTTTCCATCAGTTCTGTAAAATTTACAGCCATCATCTCTTTAATCATTGCCTTTCCTCCATTCTCTTCTTTTGGGGCTTTGATATAATAATGTATCTTGGACCTACTCATTTCATTCTCTATAACCTATGTCTCTCTTTTTTCCATTACATCATCACTCTATGTAATTGTTTCCACATGAGGTAATTTCCTCAGGTACATAATTCAGTACACTAATTCTCTCTTCTACTGGTTCAATCTGCTGTTTTCTCTGTTCTTAAAGTTTTTAACTTATGTTTTCTTATTGCTAAGAGTCCCATTTTCTCCCCATTTGCTCATTCATAAATGATGGTCTCTTGTTATGTTTTCACCTTTTAAGTATTGGGTTGGCCAAAAAGTTCCTTCGGCTTTAAAGTAAAACTAAAAAGACACATTTTCATTTTCACCAAGAACTTTATTGAACAATGTACTCACTGTTTTGTTCCACTACCTTCTGCCATTTTTCAGGCAACTTCATAATTCCATATTCCTCAAACTTTTTATCTTTTTTGAGCAAAGAACTTTTCCAGGCACCTCTTACAGTCTTCCAGGGAATTGAAATTTTTTTCATTAACAGAATTTTCTAAAGACCGAAATAAATGGAAATCTAAAGGTGCAATGTCTGGTGAATATGGCAGATGAATCAGAACTTCCCAGCCAAGCTGTAACAGTTTTTGCCTGGTCATCAAAGAACATGTGGTCTTGTGTTATCCAGAGGGAAGATTATGTGTTTTCTGTTGACTAATTCTGGAAGCTTTTCATCCAGTGCTACTTTCAGTTGGTCTAATTGGGAGCAGTACTTGTTGGAATCATTTGGTTTTCCGGAAGGAGCTCATAATAGAGGACTTCCTTCCAATCCCACCATACACACAACATCACCTTCTTTGGATGAAGACTGGTCTTTGGTGTGCTTGGTAGTGGTTCAGTTCGCTTGCCCCATGATCTCTTCTATTCCACATTATTGTGCAGTATTCACCTTTCATCGCCCCTCACACTTTGTTTTCAAAACAGAATGTTTTTGTTATGTTTAAGCAGAGAATCGCATGTGGAAATACGGTTAAGAAGGTTTTTTTTTCCCTTATGTGGAACCCAAACATCAAAGCGATTAACACAACCAAGCTAGTGGAAATGATTTTCAGCGCTTGATCTGGATATTTTGAGTATGTTGGCTATCTCCCAAGTGGGGTATAATGATTGTTCTCAATTAATGTCTCGATTTGATTGCTATCAACTTCAACTGGTCTACCCGACCGTGGAGCATCGTCCAGTGAGAAATCTCCAGTAGTAAACTTTGCAAACCTCTTCTGACACCTTCAATCAGTCACAGCATCTTCTCCATACACTGCACAGATCTTTTTTTTTGCGTTTCAGTTGCGTTTTTACCTTTCTTGAAATAATAAAACATAATATGCCAAAAATGTTGTTTTTCTTCCATCTTCAATATTAAAATGGCTACACAAAAATTTACCAATTTTGATTTTTTTTAATTTTATGCACGCTGATATGACAGCTGTCACAATACAATCTACAAAATTGTTTCGAATGAATTTAAAGACAACTAAGCACTACTAGAGCCATCTTATGGAAAAAATCGAAGTAACCTTTTGGCCAACCCAATATGTCTTTGTTCTTCTGGATATTTCATCATACACTACTTAACCTTGGATTGTCAGGGACAGTTTGATATACTTCTGTTGTGTCTGCATCCTTTGTGGTTTAGTATTTGCCCTAAACAAAATTTTCCAAATATGGATAATAAATGATAATGCTCACCTAATTCTTCTCTGTATTTTGTATTTGACAGTTCTAGCAGTCATCTTTTCATTCCACCTATTGATTAATGGTTTTGCTGCCTTACTTGTGCTTGGTGGGTTTTGGTAGTACATTCATTACTTGATTTTAATCTGTTGGAGTATGGCTGACCGAAAGTGGGGAAAACTTCCTGCAGAGAAAATCTATTTCTGCTTCTACCTTTAATCAGAGGACACCACTGACCAGTTCCACTTCAGCCTCCCACAAGTGTCTCATAGTCTCAGGGATCCCAGGCTGAGCTTTACACATTGCTGCTTGTCTAAGGTTAAGTGTCTTACCAGCAGTGCTGCGATGGTCATGTGTCCTCAGAGCATCTCCTTCTCCCTCTCCCAAGTCCTGGCTTCCTACATTTCTGGCTCTTGCTCCCTGCTCCTTGGTCTCATGGTATTTTGGGGCAAGAGTGAATGTAAAGACTGACAGTAGATGTCCTTTAACAGGGTATGCCTCATAGGGTATGTCCTTTTACTGGGTCAAATTTTTCTACAGAGGGAAGGTTTTTCAAAGTTCCAAATCAACAATTATTCCAGGCCATATACTATTCGCAAACTGCTTTATTCTCCTATAAAATGAATGTCTTTTATATCATCATTACATTGAGGTTTTTGATGTACTGCACACTGCCCTACAAGAAGATGCTAACAATTTATATGCCAAACAACAATGCTCTTTTCATCTAAACCCTGCCAATTCCGGGCAATCTCAGTTTTAAATAGTTATTTAACTGATGTGTACAAAGAAACAGAATATTTTAAAAATTTACATTTCTTACCAGTTATGAGTACATATTTAAAAGCTACGTGCTTCTTTCCCCTTGCAAATGGCCTGTATATATCCTTTGCCTGCTATTCTACTCATTGCCATATTATTCCTATTTAATATTTAGAAAACTTAATATATTGAAAATATTAAACCTTTGGCAGTTAAATCTATTGCAAATATTAATTTTAAGTTGACATTTGTTACAATTTTTGTTGCTTAGTTGCTTAGTAAAATTTGTTACTTAGTTGACATTTCCATTAAGAGGCTTTAAATGCTTATACAGGGGTTCTATCATTATTTTTATTATACTTTCTGGGTTTCATGTCTCACCTAGAAAGGTTTCTTTTACCTAGAGATAAGAAAAATAACATCTTAATTTTTAAATCATAAGTTTGCAGTTTTTAATATTTAATGTCTGTAGTTTAATTCTGTGTTGCATGATCAGTCTTCTCCACCAAAATGGATAGCCAATTTTCTCAACACCTTTTATTGAATGACCGACCCTTCTTTCCTCCAATGTCTTGATGTATCATATATATATAATACTAAATTCCAATTTTATACATAGGTATGTTAATGAAATATCATTTGGTTGCATTTCTTTCTGAGTTTATTTTCCTGTCATTGCTGTGCCTTATATTTTATTGTTTTACTTGAAAAAAATCACTAGTTATTTTCATACCTTTGCTATTTTAAAATGAAATTTAGAATCAACTTTGTTGATTTAGAATCAATTTCTCCTCCAAAATTCCAGTGGGAATTTGTATGTATTAATGTATGTATGTATTTGTATGTATGTATTAATCAAGTTAAGGTAAATTGATAAGTTACACAAAAAATATTTTCACAAAAATATTTGCATCTAAGAATATCGCATGACTTCCTAATCATTCAAGCTATATTTAACGTCCTTTAACACAGTTTTCTTTTTTCAGGTCTGTCTGTCAAATGGCTTAAGTTTATTCTTAGGTATTATGAAGTTTCCTTTTTTCTGCTATTGCAAATGAAATCTTTCTAAAATTTTTTCTAGTGGGTTGTTTCTAATTTAAGTAATATTAGCATATAGATGTTTATAAAATAAAATACTCATATTCAGCTGCCATCCTGAATTCTTCTTGCTTCTAATACCTTTTCAACTGATTCTTTTGGGTCTTCTAGGTGAATAATTACATCCATAAATAAAGGGCTTACAGCTTTAAAAAAATTCATGTTAGAGTTCTTCATTTTAAAAACATTAATAAGCAGTGTGCTCTGTTATCAAAAGCTAATTGCACTCATTCTCTAGGTCACAAAGAGACAACTGACTTTACTATCTCAGATAGCAGTCAATGCATCTTTGAAGTGATGCTATTAGGGGTGACTACGGGGAACTTTCTGACTCACTGCCTTTATTCTCTTTAGGGATGCATACACAAACAAAATTAAAACACAGTAATCTTCCTACCTAGAGATAACTGGGAACTCTATTAATTCCACTTCAGACAATTTCCTTCTTATTCACAAAGATGCAATATTTTAACCCCTTTCTTCCTTTCCTTTCTCAACTTGTGCTTTTAGTACACATACACACACACAAACACACACACACTTATCTCTTTTTTCTTCCTGAACTGCAAACCACCTTATTCACGACTAAATGTACAAATTTAGTAAAAAAAATAAAAATAGCAAAATTCTGAAACAACAAAAAGGAAGTCATAAGTTTTAGATTAAAATTAAAACAAATAAAGGGCCAATGCCATTAACCTTCATCTAAACTGTTAACAATTTTCCTACATATTCTCCATAAAGATTCCCATCAATTTATTCATTTTCAATTAATGATATCTGTTTTTCTACAAGTTCGAACACTACAGATACATTTGAATGTTATTTTGAATTCAATTTTCATTACTAACATTTAATTCTATTATTTTTCTTCATTGCACACATTTTGTATGTCAGGAACACACAAAGTCTTTTGAAAGGTGGCTCAGAAAACTACTCTCTGCAATCTCCATACCTCGTTCGTCAAAAAGTGTTATAAATTCTATCTTGAGAGTAATCTACCCTTTCTACCCGCATCTGCATTTAGGTTCTCAGCATCTTTTGTTTGAATATTCCAATAACATCCTAATTGGTGTTGTAGCTAAGTTCACTCCCATTCAACCCATTCTCTATTCTTCTGCCAAAGTAGTCTCTCTAAAATGCAAATCTCATTAAATTCATTGCAGTTTAACATTTTTAAAAATATATATATCTTCATTTCCTACTAGAAAGAAATCCAAATGCCTTTCTTTTTTTTATGACACAGAGAGCCTTCATCATTTGACTCTACCCCTCTCCAGGCTCTTTCTTGCCACTGCCTCCTCAAAACCCATTCTGCAGGCAGACTGACCTATTGGCAGACTTATGATTTCAGCCATTGTGCCTTTATTGTAGAATTAATCAATTCTTTATACAATGGTATATTTATACAATGGCATATTTATACAATGGTAATGAGAATCAACAAACAACTACATGCAACAGTATAAATCAATTTTACAAATATAATGTTGAGCAAAAGAATCCAGACACAAAAGATTACATACTACTATACACTTTCAATTACATAATGGTTAGTACAAACCCAAAAAATCTATGATGCTAGAAGTCAGAACTGTAGTTACTCTCACAGGTTGGGCTGTGATGAAAAGGGGGCACAAGAGGGTCTTCTGGGACACTGATAATATTCTGGTTTCTTACACATTGTAAATCAACTATATTTCAATTTAAAAAAGAAGAGATTAAGAAAAAAAATATTCTGGTTTCTTGATCTGGATGCTGGTTACATGGGTATATTCATTTTCTGAAAATCCATTAAATTGTAACTATACTATTTGTACACTTTATGTAAATTTAAGTAAAAGGTAAAATAAGAACAACAACAGTTCTAGTATCACTTTTTTGAAAATTTCCCTATGTCCCTCAGATAAACTTTATCTTACATATATACCAATATTATATTGATGATCAAGTTACCTTTCATATATCCAATTCTTTCCTGAGTACTAAGATAATAAATTTCTCTAAGGAACTTCCCTGAGTACTAAATCATAACTTTCTATCCATGTATCCCCATGCCCCAGCACAGTGCCTGGCAGTGAGTAATCACTAATATTATGTAAATGAGGGTTTCTCAATGTATGCACATTTAACATTTTGGGCCAGAGAATTCTTTGTTGTGGGAACTGTCCAGTTCATTGGAAGATATTTAGCAGCATTCCTGGCCTCTAATCACCCAATGTCAGTAGCATCCCTCCAGTTGGAACAACCAAAAATGTCACAAAGCATTAAATGTACCCTGGGGACCAAAATGCCCTACTTGACAATCACTTACATAAAAAAATGTTTCTGTCAAAAAATACAAGCCACATGTTTTTCCTCCTGGCTTGCAGTATCTTAGTTCCCCACTAGGGATCGAACCTGAGCCACTGCAGTGAAAGCGGTGGACACCAGGGAATTCCCAAGCCAAGCCGAGCCAAGCCAAGTGTTAAACAATTCACTTGCCAAAAAACTTTGGGCATTACATGGTTTGCTTCTAAGGGGCGACTAAAAAACGTAGGCTGTCTTGAACACTAGAGGGGAAGTTAAGCTCTGTCAGGAAAAGTTTATAAAATGCTTTAAATGTCTAGATAATCAAATGTAATTCATATTAATTGCATGCTAGAATATTGTTTCCTTTGGAATTCTATGCAGAAAAGTGAGTTTGCCAAGCAAAATAATTGTGTAAATAGGACTGTACATTGTGGTGTTTTAAAAAATGACAGTTAATAGTAGCTATATGTATTCAATGTCCTAACTAAAAATTATTTTGCAAGGTTTGTATCTATGAATTGACCATTAATTCTAAAATATTAAGGTTCATAGTATTCTATCCATAAAACATTTAGTGTGAATATTCCATAAGAAAAGAATAGTTAGAAAATAAAGTACTGTGCATCAGCTATGAGAAGAAAACTTGACCAAGGGCATAACTAGCTTGTTAGAAAATAATGTGTTTGTACTTTATAAACTGCATGTTTTTGATTCAGAATGTGTTTTTGAACTTGACCTCTGTTGCAAGATGGTGAGTAGTGAAATAATTGAGTACTAT
Organism: Phocoena sinus; assembly: GCF_008692025.1. Lineage (NCBI taxonomy): Eukaryota > Metazoa > Chordata > Mammalia > Artiodactyla > Phocoenidae > Phocoena > Phocoena sinus. The sequence goes on along the minus strand of NC_045764.1, from coordinate 143,120,844 downwards.
TATGTTAATGGAGTTCGAGAAAAGAGAAAATGAATTGGTTTATATTTATGTGTCAAACTGATACAGTTAAAGTATAAATCTGACTCTGCCAAAATTATTTCCTGACAAGCAATTAGAATCAGTCTTTAAGAACAGGCTGCTGAGCCAAAACTGAATATAGAACATAGGCAGTTAATAAAAGAAACAAAACTGGAAAAATACAAGAAAAATGTTTAATCTCATTATTAGTCTGCAATATGCCAATAAAGGCATACAATTTTCACCTATCAAAGTAGTAAGATTAAAAATAACGGATGTGTACTTTCATAAACTGATAGTATGAATATATAAATTTGTACATATTCTGGAGGGCAAACTGGCAGACTTAGCAATCTTGACTGTTATTCTATTTTAAGGAAATATTTCTAAACTGGTAATCAGAGAAGTATATGACAATTTATATAAAGAGAGTGTTGATGATAGGAAATAATAAAGGACCTAAATGATTAATGACAGGGAAATTAAATTACTCATAGCTTGTTTATACTCTGTAGTGACTGACACATCCCTCCTCCCCGTTTTTGTTCTTTTATAAGAACACTAACAAAACAGAGAAAATCTTACTTTATATGAAAAGGAGAGTGATTAAGAACAAGGGCTCTAGAGCCAAGACTACCTTGTTCAAATTCTAATTCTATTATCTTCTACTCTGTGATCTGGGTTAACTTATTAATGATTTAATTTTTCTAAATCTAATTTTCCTGTTTGTAAAGTGGTACCTCTTGTATAGGTTTGTTGTGAGGATTAAATAAGACATTACATAAATGTTTATCACAATGCCTGGCACACAGTAAGTGCACAATAAATTTTCATAGCTATGGTATCACTTGGGATGATGTTATTAAGAAACCCAAGATATAAACCTTAATATATGTTGGGTTTGCTACTGGGCAAATTAATCAATTAGTCCTAGCTAATAACTATATGTTGAGATTACTGGTGGTTTGTATTTACTTCATTTTGCTTTTCTGTATTTCCCAAATTATTTTTTGGCAAAAACAGTAAAATCAAAATATATTTAGAAATCTACATTCAGAAAAAAAATTTTAAGCTATTCATAAAAGGCATTTTATTATGCCTTTTGTAAGTCATAAAAACATCTGTCTTTTCCTTATCCTAAATGACCATATGTTTTTCAGTTAAAAATCTCACCTTTAATACTGTGTCTTAATAAAAAGGTCACCATTTTTATGCTCTTATTAAACACCTATAATACACAAAATGCTGGGGTCCTAATATTCTCATTCTGATTCTAACAATCCAGGAATTATGGAAATTTGAAGACAGATTTTCTGGTTAATAAAATAGGAGCTTTCTGCAGATGGCCTTAAGTTTTATTTTTAGTTACTAACCATCATGAGAAACAGGACATCTAAAAAGGCTTTTGCCTTTTATCCTTCTCTCAAGATTGATCTTAATTTTGACCAGAGGACAGCCAGTTGGAGGATGAGAAAAGAATTTAACTAATAAGAGATATTTTCTTTCAGAACATTTGCTCAAGATTTCTATAATGAGATTACCTATGATTGCACAGTAAGTACACATCTACTACTGTAATATGGTTATGAAAAAAACCAAATAAAAATTGATTCCTGAACATCTAAGATGTTTTTATGCTGCTTATATGAATAGAAAATAATCTCATTTCTTCATAAGTACTAAATATTACAAGAAATCTAAAAGCATTCAGAGATAAATACAAAAAGTTTAGAGTGGTTTGTATTTTATAAACATCGAAATATCTAACTAGTGGACTTTTCAGGTATTGATTTTGATGTTCACGGAATTAAATACTGGTAAATATACATGAAGAAGTTTGTATTGAACAGTTTCTTTATCCAAGGCAATTGACTTTTCCCTCAGTAGTCTCTCTCACTCCACTGGATCTCTTGTGCCACACATGTAATGTGTTAGTTTTTGCCAGCAACACTGAAATATTTGATGTAGGAGACAAAGGGTAGAAAAAGAGATTGGGGTTTCAGAGACTGGTTATTAGTACCTGCTACTGTCATTGCCTACATTCAGAACTGAAGGAGTGAAACTTCCTAACAAAATGCTCATATAAGGAAGCTACATCTTCCTTTGCGAGGTATTGAATATGATCTACTGTTCTTCAGGAGAGAAAGGGAAAAAAAAAAGAAAAGAAAATGAAAAATTACACAACTTGTTTGTTAGGAGTAGCTGCCTACAAAGAATCTCCTGATTGAAAAGAAATTTAGAGGATCTTCTTATTAAATATAAAAAGGACTTGAAGACTAATAAAGGTATGAGAGAAATACTGCCTTTCAGGTTAACCTTTAAAAAAAAATACATTACAAAACTCTATTTCCAATTGAGCTTCCCTCAAAATAAAAACAGAATTTCAGATGTCATGAGAAAAGAAAAAGTATATTTATTACAAATAAAACAAGTTGAATAAAATGATGTTACTGATATTTTCCTTTATCCCAGGTCTTATACTTTAAAATACATAAATCGGGCTTCCCTGGTGGCACAGTGGTTGAGAGTCCGCCTGCCGATGCAGGGAATGTGGGTTCGTGCCCCGATCCAGGAGGATCTCACATGCTGCGGAGCGGCTGGGCCCGTGAGCCATGGCCACTGAGCCTGCGCGTCCGGAGCCTGTGCTCCGCAACGGGAGAGGCCACAACAGTGTGAGGCCTGCATACCGCTAAAAAAAAAAAAAACCTAAATCATTTATTTTCATTAAATATGTTCTTCAGAATGAACACAAGTGAAGAAAAATCTTTTAAAATTATTCACCATTGTTAAAAAAAAAAAGTTAAATCTGGATGTAATTTCTATTTTAGTGCTTTTCTCCTGACATGAGAAGTTTGATCTTCCCAGCTGTGCTGTCAAAATAAATAACTTTAGTAGGACATCAGGGGATGGGAGGAAAAATAGGTTACTAAAACTTATCTTAAGTGCAGCACTTTTAAAGAGATTACTTTAAAGGAATCACTGTGAAGTACTGACCAATAGTAATGAAGCTAATTGCTCTCAAATTTGAAGGCACACATCAAGATAGGGAGGACAAATAAACTCCTAGTTCAAATGATAAATTAATCAAAACCATAATAAAAACCAATAAATGTAACCAGGAATTCAAGTGAGCTTTAGTTGACAGTGAGAATAAATTAAATTACCAAACATTTTCATTATTAGTATATAGTTGTACCTCAGGGGGTAAAATCCCTCATTGTGTTTGCAATTACATTCAAGAACAACCTCCTGAACATTAATTATCTATTTATCTTTAGCCATTCTCTATTCTTCCACTATAAAACCAATAAACTTGGTTTTAGGTAATGCTGTTTATTAACAGCTAACCAATGAAATCAGTAATCTGTCACTGAATGCCCTAGGTTTTAAAATTAAAGAGATTCTTATTGGCATTTAAACTATTTCCAGAATCCTTCAGCTGTGACAAGGTATTAACATAGAAGACATTCTTTTTCCTGAATCAGTGATGCTTAGAAGAGGTGAAACGATTCCCTCATATATAATCACTCTGACTTTGAACATTTTCCCTGAAGAATTAGAAGAAAATAACAAAATTTTATGGATGATATTAGAAATATATTTATTTGCTAAATGTATTTTTCCCTCTTTTGGAATGTAAGTTCCTTGAGAAGAAGGCCTTATCTTTGTGTTACAGACACCTAACAGAGTATATGGCACAGAGTAAGCCTCTGAGAGAATTATTGGATGTATTGAATTAACTTCTCTCCTATGCATACAGAATAGTACTAGTTTATACACCACCCTTGGGAGAACTGAGAAGATAGTCACTCAAATCATTTTCTGTGTTTGATACTTTAGATGAGGAACCTTGGCTCAGAAAGGCTGGATAGAGTATGTAAAATCACCAAAAAATTGCTGAGTTGTGAAAACATTATCACCTAAAGGATTGAAAATCTTCTTTCCTAAACACATTATTATTGCATATTTAACTACTCTAGTTTCAAACCCCTTGAAGACAAGGAACAATTCTTTCCAATCTTTGTAACTCCTGTAAGGTCTAGGACACTATGGTGCAGAGTTCAATTCAGGTAGAAAGCTGAGTATCCAGAATTGAAGACCACTGAATTGAAATGAACTCCTGTTCCCATTACTGGTTCCTATAAATACAACCTGGTTGCCTCATCTCAGTTCCGTTAACTTCATTTAAACCTTGCCTTTCAAACGCTTACCTCCTCTTCTTTTAAAGTCTGCATTATTCCACTTCGAGTATTTTTTAAATTCAACCTTCTCCAGAATCACTTTTGCTGTCCTTCAAACATCCAATATCTGTGTTATTTCAACTTTATTCTCCCTTTTATTCTTAGAATATAGTGTCTTCTAAATCTCACTTGGCCTTCTGTGGCCTTTCTAAAAGTTTGTAATTTCTTCGACGCCTGATAAAGTATCTTGGACTTATCCATCTTTTGTGTTAATTATGTAGTTTCCCTGATGTCTTTGCTACTAATTTAATTTCTTCTTAGACAAAAGTATTAAAAGCTACTGAATTCACTTCTAGGTAAATACCCAAAAGAATGGTAAGAAAAACAGGTACTTGCATACTAATGTTCACAGCAGCATTAATGTAAGAGCCAAAAGATGGAAACAACTCAAGTACCCATCAACAGATGAATGGATAAACAAATTGTATATACACACAATGAGGGATGAAATTGTGATATATGCTACAACATGAATGAACCTTGAAAATATTGTTAAGTCAGACATAGAAAGACAAAAATTGTATGATCCCACTTATATGCGGTACCTAGAATAGGCAAATTCAGAGACAGAAAGTAAAATAGAGGTTACCAGGGGCTAGGGGAGGGAGGAATGGGGAGTTATTGTTTACTGTACAGTTTCTATTTGGGATTGTGAAAAAGTTCCGGAACCAGATAGTGGTGATGGCTATACAAAATAGTGAATGTACTGTACTTAATGCCACTGAATTGTACACTTAAAATAGTAAATTTTATGTTATGTGTATTTTATCACAATAAAAAAATTAAAACCTACAGAAGTAATTTTCTTGACTTTCCTAGAGCAGTCTTTTGCTTCATATCAATTTTATCTCTATCACTAAAGGAAAAGGAGAGGGAGAAACAGAAGCAAAACCTATCGATACCTTTTCCTGTATTCCCTGTTTATCACTCTCTTTTTAGCTTTTCCCTTCTCCTTTTCCCTCTCATTTTTAGTAAAAATAAAATAAAATTTAATATGGATACTCAGCATTTTCCACACTTCAAGCACAATGATGTTGTGGATACATACACACATAGAACACTTCAAGTCTACATACACACACTTTCATGCATGCATACACACCCCACTTTAAATCTCCTCAGACTCTTGAAATTGTGTGAAAATTTCACCAAGATTCTTCTCTACTTTTTGTTTGATCTTGTCTTTCGTTTAAATACAAGTGAATAAGACAATAAGCTTTATAGTCCGGATAATTAAAGCTTTTTAGTCTAGTTGCCAAATACTTAGTAAATAAAGGAAAATTTCAATTTTAAAAGTTTACCCACACAAAAGAAAACAGTCTAAAATGTGGGAGGGAAAGATAAATACATCAAAAGGATCTCTAAATGATATTACATAAATTATGGAGTAGCAGAGAAATGATATTCTCAAAGGAAAAAATGGAGCAGAGTGGAAAGTTACCTTAATCTTAACTACAAAGAGCTATAAGACAACTAAATTTATTATTTTTAGAGATGATACTTTAAAGTTTCAAAAAATTCTTCTGGTCTTAACTAAAAAGGATAAAATTAATAGGAGTAATTTATCCTCATGAAGCCCTGGAAAAATCAGGGAAAATAAATTAGGAAACAAATTTATTATATGGAAAATTACTGAAAGATCCCATACACAAGGAACAAAAGTACATAATATATGATATGAAAAGGCAACTGAAGCAAAGATGATAAATGATTTAGAAAAAAATCTATTCCTAAATAGAGAGAAGAATGTGGAGTTGTATAAAAAAGCAGAAAGATGGTGGTAGTGAATTTAAAAGTCAGTTTAGGAGTAAATTGGCCTGGACTTACATAGTGAGGCATTTTCCTATTGCTAAGATATGTTTGGACAATATGTAGGCAACACTTCTTGGAAATAAAATCTGATCAGGGTTACAAGACAACAGAGGAGCAACGCCAGTGATTTATCAGATGCAGAGAAGTATAAGGGAGGCAATATGGACCAATCAGCAAGTTGCAAGGCTGAGTACACAGGCGATGAATGTGATGTCTCATGTCAACTAATGGGGCAGCCATGTGCAGCAAATAGGTAGAGAAGAACAGTAGTCAAGCAAATTCAGTCAGCAGTCCAACTTAGTGGCACAAGGCAAGTAGAGATAGGTAACAAAAGTGCTAAACAATCTGAACCTACTTATAATATTACTGGTATAGATTGGGTAGGGCAAGATCAGGCAGACAGATAGCATAGCACTTGGAAGGCCACAGTATAGGAGAATGGTAGGAGAGCCGACAGACAATGCTGGGCAGTCTAAAATGCTAAAATAGCAGATGAATATGTAGTACCAGGCCATTTGCTGATGGACAAAGCACCAGTGAGTGAAGAATGCAAATCATTCAGCAGATACGTAATGGGGGGAAAAAGGAGACACAAAAATGAAAGGCAGTTAAACAGGAAGACAGAACAGCAGAGAAGTGATGACAGATCATCAGAAGCAGTTGGGTAGGGTAGTGAAAAGCCGTCAGCAGGAGAACAAAACAACATTCAGGAAAAGAAGAGATTAAGAGTGAAGCAGTCTCCTGAATGGGGTGTCTTCCATCTAGGAAATAGTCATCAATAAACTGCGTATGAGAATCCACAAGAGAAACAGCACACAAATGGAGATAGCATATGGATCTGAACTCTACTGCCCAGGGATACGGAATGACCCTAGAACACAGATACATAACAATCCACAAGGAAATTAAACAGATGGGAAAAATGGGTCCAAGCGTTTTTTTTATGATGATAAAAGAAACCAAAACACTAAAAATTATTAATCTGGAAATGATTGGCTGGGATTGAAGTCTTCGCTTACCCCTTTCTGGAGCCCACAAAATGGGAATGTTGGGAATTTCTGCAGCAGAAAAACAGAAGAGAAAAGGGATTTCTGACTCCCAGTTTGAGGAAAGCAGGTCAAATTTAGGGCTGTATAAACTGGTTCAGGGAAACAAGAACCAGCCTGAACCTTCTCCCTTCCTCAGAATCAGGCCATTCCTGAGGTTTGGGAAAGGTTTAGGAAGCCCTCACCCCATCATTCCCCACAACCTCCCCTTTCACACTTACCTCCAGTGCAAACAGTTTCCAGCAAGGAGGTACTTGGGAAAATTCACTCCCATGTTTACACCATGGCAAAATTTCAGGATAGCCAACTAATAGTACTTCTTGTGTAGGCCAGGTTCCCGTTCAGTGGGATCCCTTCCACCCTTCGTGAGTGAGCAGAGGGGACAGGTTACTAGAAACTACCTACCTCTTTGAAAGTGGATGGGAAATGAAGCAGGGGTAGTAATACAATAAATAAATAGTAATACTAGTAAATACCTTGATGATCTCATCAGTTGTCATGGATTTTAATTCCATTAAGATACTGATGACTCTAAAAAAAATAGTATCTCTAACCCAGACTTTTCCAGATGCATATACCTAACTGCCAACTTAACACCTCCATTTGGATATCTAAAGGCAATTCAAATTTCCATGACCAAAGTAAAACTGATCTTCCTCCTCAAACCTCTTCTTCCCCCAGTCTTCTCCATTTCACTGAATGGCAACTCCATTCTTCCAATTGCCCAAGTCAAAGTCCTGGATCTTATACTCGACTCTTCTCTTTCTCTTACTCCATCTGTTACCTCTACCTTCAATATATAACAATAATGTATTTCTCACTACCTCTATCTCTATCATTGGTCTGAGTCACTATCATTTTTCACCTGGATTATTTCAATAGCCTCCTAAATGCTTTCCCTGTTTAAATATAAGTCAGATCATGTTACACCTCTGCTCAAAACTCTCCATTATACTAAGGGTGACACACAGGTTCTACATGATCCATGGCTTGCTCCTTCTCCTCCTTTAGGTCTTTGCTCAAATGTCACCTTATCAATGAAGCTTTGCTTGATAGCCTTATTTAAAATTACAACCCTCTTTCCGGCCTGTACTACCTATCCACCTTCCCTGGTTTATTTTTATCCATAGTACTTATCACCATCTCTAATACTATCCATTTTACTAATTTACTTATATTTGTGACACACCACTAAAATGTAAATTCCATAAAGGCAGAATCTTCGGACATCTTTGTTCATTGCTGTATCCCCAATATCTTGAACAGTGCCTGGTATATACACAGTAGGCACTCAGGGCATATTTGAGTCTATGAAGTGCTAATTTTCACAGGGCAACTCCTTTCTGTCTTAAATTCTCAGAGCGTTTTTCTGAAAAGCTTACACACTATGAGCTTTTGATTAACAGAGCAGATGCTAATACACTACAGGTTAGGAATGTCCTAAAGTAGGGGGTGGCAAACCACAGCCAATGGGACAAATCTTGCCTGCTGTCTGTTTTTTTGCATGGCCTGAAATCACGGTAATCTTCGCATTTTTAAATGATTGAAAAAAAACTCAAAAGAAGAGTAATACTTCATGACATGAATATTATGAGAAAGCCAATTTTAGTGTCCATAAATAAAGTTTTATTGGGGCACAGCATGGCCCATTCATTTATATCATCATATGGCAGACTTTGTGCTACAGGGCTGGCAGAGCTGAGTAGTTATGACAGAGACTATATAGCCCACAAAGCCTGAAATATTTATTATCTCTAAATATTTACTACCTCTAAAGAATAAGTTTGCTGATCCCTCTTTTAAGGTATTTTATATTTAAAAGGCAAACAGTAATAACTAAAGTTTGAACAAAGATAAACTAGAGCATTATTATTAATACTGTTGCACAAGATACACCTATGAGGGAAGGTACATTTATATTAGGATAGGCTTTCAATATTATATAAAAGCAGACCTCTCATTCCTCTAAATATTTAATACTGATGGTGATATTCATTCATCTATCCACCCCACAGAGCAATCCCATCTTAAGGGACAGGATACAGTACAGGCAAGTCTTAAAAAATGCCAAAAAGGGAGTAAACGAGAAAGGGAAGTAAATAGGACCCACAAATAGAACTCATATCAAAGTATCATGTAATTACCCAAAACCTCTAAATACTGTGTTTAACAATAGTGGGAAATTGGTATGACGTGAATCTCTTTTGAATCTTATCAATGGGGTTATAATGCGGGTCTCCTATATAAAATATAGTCTTGAATCACTGCAAGCATGAGAAACATTATAAGACGACCCCATTTTACTTTACTTACTTATTTACTGCCATGCCGCATGGCATGTGGGATCTTAGTTCCCCGACCAGGGATTAAACCCATGCCCCTCTACATTGGAAGCACGGAGTCAACCACTGGACTGTCAGGGAAATCCCGTATTTATACAATATTCAAAACTAATTTTGTCATTGCTTCCAATGCCTACATTTTGTAGAAAAGTATTCTTAAAATTTGCAGAACTCTATTCAAAATCATCTCCTAATCAAAACTGACCTATCTTCTCCTCACATAAAATTTCATGCTGAGGATTATTACATGCAAGGGCCATATAACATATGCTGCAATCAAACTTATGGGAAGGAGTGAAGAAGGTGAGGGGAAAACACTTAAATTATTCAATAACATCCAACAATATAATGCTATCTTCAGTCTTCATAGAGGATTATAATATATTGCCTCTTATCAATTGGTCCTTTCAGCACAATCAATTGCTTCTTCTGCATTGTTGCCTTTGATATTTCATGTCCTTCTCCCTCTCTGTGCAACTGGTAACAGTTCATTTTCAAACTCCATACTTCCAACAGCTTTACTTCTTTCTTCTCAGCATCTTTTGAAGGAACTTGGATTCTTCCTGTAAATTCTCAGTTGTGTCTGTTATTATGATTATCTGAAATGGTTACTCCCTCTGTTGGATATTTGTCTGCCATTCTTTAATAGCAGCCATGGTTTTCTCAAGTTCCAATATGAGGAAATAATACTAGTAAAATTATTAGAATAATTCCAAACAGTTTATTTTGTTATCTGAGTCCATTTTCTTACCCTCTATCAGTTTCCTTTTATGCCTGGCAATACAAATATTCTGCTCTAATTCAGTGATATAATTCTAAGAAGCTCAGAAGACTTGATAGATATAAATCAATTTGTCATTATATTACATTTTGTGTGAAAAGTGATATTAAGTCCATTTTATAGATGGAGATCTAATAAAAGGAAGATGAATTCACATTCTTGGTTTCAGACAATAATGAAGAAAGGAATATTCCGAAATCTTCATTCCTGAAACTATATCTCTAAATAAACATGCTTTTAGCATTTTATGTTTGCAAAATATTTAATGATGCTTTATTGTCAATATCTTAGCATATATTTTGCAAAACTATTCTAGTATGCCAGTCTCTGTTCATTTTATGAGAGTAGGTTGTAAGGGTGAGTTGGAACACTGATTTCAAGATTTTATTACTCTGATAAATTCAAGGTAAAAATAAACATTTAGCATGTCATCTCTGTTTCTTTTTCCTTTTCTGTAACTTATCCTGCTTGATTTTTTCCCCAGAGAAAAATTCTTTCAATATTTACTCAACCATTATCTACTTACTTTTTAAGCTAAAGTTCTATTTAGATTGTAGGTAATAATAGGAAATATTTATGTAGCAAATAAATATTGCTTTTACTCACATTAACTCACATAATATAACTACCCTCTGAGGTAGGTACTCTTATTCTCTCCATTTTACACATAAGAAAACTGAGTAAAGTAAGTTGTGTAAGGTCACATGCTAGTAAGAGGTGAATCTAGGATTCGAATCCAAGTAGTCTGTGCTCTTAAGCACTATGTTATGCTGCGTCACAAATGGTTATATGGGCAACACTACTTTTCTAGTAAGAGCTCTAATTAGACATAGAATTTACGATAATAAGTATATTTGTACTCACTTGTATGTTAACTGATATGATTCATCTCTCTTCCCCATTAGGACTCCCCAAAAGTTGAAAACTTGTTCTGATGCAGAGTAGGCATGCAATAAAGAAACGTACTTAAGGGAAAATGAAGACAGCGTTTTATTTATGGGTTCTTCATATATGAAATTTTTCTTTTTGCCTTATGCTAAAAATTCCAAAATCCCCACCTCAAGGAACAATGTACACTTCCCTCTGCAGTATTGCTATGTGGAACAGGAGGCTTTCAACATGATTTTTAAATGCAATGTCACATATTGCTCTAATTATCTAAATGTTCTAATGTTATACCTGTTACTTTTCAACTGGGATAGTAATACTAAGGAGCTTTTCCTTTTAATGCATAAATAAAACAAAGGGTAAATGTCTTGGGTAAGGTGGCAGGGTTGGACTTTCAAATAATTAGAACTACACAAGCAATTAACTCTCAGATGAAAGAAGCTGTGACTGAGATGTTCACAAAAAGGCTGGGAATGATGAAAAGGTCATGCTAGGACTTTGAACACGACGGATTTTGAATTCTCATCAAACAGTGAGTTCTCTATTATTACCTAGTAATTTTATATAAAACATTAAGCCAACTCGAGGTACAGCACTGACAAAAAAATCTATGATAAAAAATATCCCTTGTTTTGATGGTAAGATAAGTATTGACTGAAAAGGTTTCCAAACAACAAATCAACAAAATTGGAACCTGGTACTTCACAGCAGTTTAAATTTTATATACAAGTAATGGTATGGATAGTCACTAGGTTTGCACATTACATCAAAAACAAAATAAAACAAAACAAAATCTAGGGCAAAAAAACCAATCTTCAAAAATAATGATGTTAGTCTTACTGGGGAATGTACACTTATTGAATAAGTGCCAATTCTCAAAAGCGTTTACTTTTAGAAAGGATTGATGGCATGGTTTTACTGTGTGTATTGGTTGATAGTCATCTTATGAATTTTGGCTTCAGAGGAATCTCTGAATAATGATAGTTGCTATTTTGCATCTCCACAGATGGTACTACTCTAGCTGTTCTAAGAAAGAGATTAAAATAACATAGTTCTAGTTTATCCATCCTTCTATGTAAAGTGAATCTTCTGCTCTAGCTAGGAAGATTTTCTTAATTTTATCTTTCTCTGTAGCTTGATCATACATTTCCCTTTCTTTCTTACTCCCATCAGTAATGTCTTCTTCTCTCCTAATCTAAATCCTATTTCTCTCCTTCAATTTAGCTTAAATTCTACTTGTATAAAAATTTCATTGATAGCTCAGCTTTATATTAATCTTTCCCTTTAAAGAATTTTTTTGACCTGAATTGTCTGAACTTTTTTTTTTTTTTTTTTTTGCGGTACACGGGTCTCTCACTGTTGTGGCCTCTCCCGTTGCGGAGCACAGGCTCCGGACGCGCAGGCTCAGCGGCCATGGCTCACGGGCCCAGCAGCCATGGCTCACGGGCCCAGCCGCTCCGCGGCATGTGGGATCTTCCCGGACCGGGGCATGAACCCGTGTCCCCTGCATCGGCAGGCGGACTCTCAACCACTGCGCCACCAGGGAAGCCCATTTGTCTGAACATTTTTGATACTAAGTTTGTATTGTTTTGATTTGTCAGGTGACAACTTTAGGAGTACATGTACTTTAGCATTCACTCAATAAAGCCCAAGGTGCTTGGTAAATACTTGTTAAATTGAACAAAGACTATAAATGTTGTTTTTAGCAAACTGGTAGGTCATAAATGTGCCCATGCTCTGAGGCATATACTACTTTACAATGGATAATGCAAAATAAATATAAACCCCAGATAAAAGGGACTATTACTAAAAAGCTATCCTGAATGTCACATATTTGGGCCATTTCAAGCCATATTCCAAAAATTTTAAACTACAGAGGTACAAAGTAAATAGGTTCAGACGGGATATCAGGAGGTACTTAATGCAACTGCACTAATAATCCACATATCATATAGACTATAGAAATTCTTATTCTTGTTCCTTTGCCCATGCCTTGAAGGAGTAGTGGGAAAATGTTGACTAACATTCTTATTTTTTAGACATATCCACCAGGTATGCTAATAGCTAACAATAGGTATCAGAGTACAATGGTTAGTAGCAGAAACATTTGGGGCTGTCATATCTAACTAGAGGTAATAGGTAATATTATTAATTAAATGAGAAAAAAAAGGTAAAGGAAAAAAGGACATTTACTGAGCATCTACAGACAAGCCAGGTTTTATACTAGATGCTTTTACATGCATTATAGTCACTTCCTAGCTTGGCTAACCTTGGGCAAATCAATTAATTGATCTGTCTCAGTTTCTCCACCTTTAAAATAGATACAACAATAGTACCTGCCTCATATGGTTGTTTTGAAGGCTAAATGAATTAACATATGCTTGAAATCGCTCCTGACACATAGTAAGTGCTATATATGTTTGTTAATTAGTATTATTGACTACTTTTATTGTCTCAATTATCAGAAAAAACAACCTTGAGAGGTAGGCATTAGTTAATTGAGTAGATGAGAAAACTGAAGTTTGAACAGGTTAATTTGCTTTAATTTCATAGTTAGTTAGTGGTAGAGTTTTAGATTCAAACTTAGGTCTGTCTGACTCACTAAGTGTTAGTATCAGGATATAGACATATTGCATCCCAACATATTTAGACAAAGGTAAAAAGATGAAAACATATTTCCCATGTCCAGGACTATTTCATAAAAATTACAAAAAGAGCTCCTTCAAATGGCATAAAATATAACCTTATTTGACCATAAAGGGATAGTATATTTTATTGAATCTAGTTTTAAATATTTCCAGTACAAGAGTTTCTAGTATTCTGCTTTCTTACCAATTTCACACTGTTTAGTTATCCTATTTATACAGAACAATTTAAAAATACTCAGAATTTTATTTCAATATGGTTGTTTTTACCTTTACCATGTATAATAGTATTTTACTTTAGTCATAACAATGTTAGAATTACAAAATAAATACTCATAGAGTTCTACAGTATCAGTATATGATACTTTGCTAGGGAAATTAACGTTTTCTAGAGAATATTGATATGTACTTGAAAGCAACTATATAATTTAAATGACCTACAGTAGTGATCAAATATTCTTTCAAAAACACAAATTATTAAACATGGTGTTCTGCTATGCTTCTGCTATAATACAGGAGAGTTCTTCTGGGTTTTAAAATGTCCAATGTTAACTTTTAGATGGTGCTGTTAAATGTAAATTCTCACTGATTTTCACAAGAGTCACAAATTAAGAATCATTAACATATAGTCAGTAACTCAGCTCAATTATGTCTCCTTCCTTTTACTTACACAGTATTCTCGTTTTTGAAGCATTATAATGTAAGAAAAATGGTTAATGACCACATAAAATTATAGTTGACTTACAGTACATTCATACCTGAAGTTATGAAATATATAAATTTCAATATACTGATTATGAAATAAATTTTATAAAATAAATAGCTTTTCTTTGATTTGATATTTCTGTAAAAAAATTCCTAATAACCCAAGTGGAAAATATTTGTAGAAAGTTTAGGTAGTAATCTGTTCCAAAGAAATGTAAATATTTTAGGCTATAAACAAAATATGTGATCTGGAATTCATAATCTTTTCCTAGAAATTCATCCTTTGTACCAGATTTTACCTCTTTCAGCATTAGTCATTTTGTCAGATGCCTCTTCACTTCCAAAATGAACCATAACAACCCTTTTAAATGAACATCCTTTACATCAAATTTATAGTTTCCTGAAATTTTTGCGATTCCTCCTTTAGTTTATTTCATAATGACAACTTTTATCAGGACACTTTTTAGGAGATACTACTAAGAACAAATGCTTGAAAATTTTTTTGGAGTGAGACTTTACTTAATGTATAACAAATCCAATAATTTGATCAATTTTGAAGGTTCAAAATTTTATGTATTATTTATAATGAGGGATCTTTTGTTTTTATTATTCTATATTGTCTACTGAGACAATGGTGCAATACACTTTATTGTGGAAGAAAAGTGTTCTTTCTTTGCTCCTTCTAAAAGTAAAAATTTAAGAAATGAAACCCAACATCATTTCAAATTACTGAAGAACAAAAGGTAAAAGTAAATTTAAAAGTCAGTTAAAAATGTGAGTAAAGATGACTTATGTTCATCTAACAGACCAGAGGTTGGCAAACTTTTTCTGCAAAGGAACAGATAGTAAAGATTTTAGGCTTTGCAGGCCTATATGGTTTTCATTCAACTATTCAGTTCTGCTGTTGTAGCCATAGGCAATAGGTCAATGAATGAGTGTGGCTATGTTCCAATAAAACTTCATTTATGGACATTGAAATTTACATTTCAAATAGCTCTCGTGTCACAAAGTATTATTTTCCTTTTGACTTCTTTCAGCCATTTAAAAATGAAAAATCCATTCTTAGTTCACAAGTCATACAAAGAAATATGACAGCCTGAATTTGGCCTACAGGCCATAGTTTGCTGACCCCTGCAATAGATCGAGTTTCTTGAGGACAGGGACCATGTCTTATTCATTTTTTAACTCCAGCACCCAGCATGGCATCAGATATATATCAAGGATTAAAAATAAAAAGCTTGATAAATGAATAAATAAATGAGACCTAAGATGCATGCTAGGCTTTTATTTAACTCTTTAATTCATAATCAAAATAATATATTATTATACAACCTTTTATTCTGGTGTAACTTAGTAGTCTAAAAGTGCTGAAAATTATTTTTACCTTACAAATATTAAATAGTTCAGTATTTTCTAATTTACCATAATATATTATCAAACATTTCTTTGTAATTGCAAAGATGTTCTTTTTAAAATAAATGTTTCTTCATCTTTTATTCTCTTCTAGACTTTATGTCTAAAGGGCTTTCACTTTACCTCACTTATACGTCCTTAATTATACTTTTACCTTTTAAGAATAATAAAAGATTCTTTACGTAATAATACCTATTTTGGATATAATTGCTTTTAAGTGATAATGGGACATGAAGAGATAATATACTTGGTATGGCAATGAGTTACATTCTATAGAATTTTATTACTAGCACTTCACCAATGTCAACGGATTATCCAACCTTTATCAGATCCGAGAAAATGCAATCTATTATTAAAAATAAAGCTTTTCAAAAGTTGTAGAGTATGGATTATTATGCTACTATATGTAAGCTTTGATAGTATCTCATGTTGAGAGGCAGGGAACAGACCAGCAGGTACGTGACTATCAGATAAACCTCATTCTAAGATACAGGGCCTAAAAGTAGAAACAAATTCGTAATTTAGGAAAATCAATTCTGATTGCCTTATTCGTATAAAATATGTAAATAAGATACATTTTACTAAACTTGCTATTTCCATTTTTCTGTTAATAGACCTGGAAGAACTCTAAAGCTATTAAACTTTTCATTTTCTCTAAGGTTCAAACACAGTGCCAATAACTTTAGATTGCTTTATTTCACTCACTCAATTTATCATTTTCCCCTTCTTTTTTTTTTTTTGCGGTACGCGGGCCTCTCACCGTTGTGGTCTCTCCCGTTGCGGAGCACAGGCTCCGGATGCGCAGGCTCAGCAACCATGGCTCACGGGCCCAGCCGCTCCATGGCATGTGGGATCCTCCCGGACCGGGGCACGGACCCGTGTCCCCTGCATCGGCAGGCGGACTCTCAACCACTGCTCCACCAGGGAAGCCCTCCCCCTTCCTTTTTTTAAACAACCCACACAACTCACAAACATTGTCCATTGTGTTTGTAGATCAAACTTATTACTGACAATTACTGACTATAAAATATTAGCACCTGAAGGGAGAAGTTTTATATTATTTTACCTTTATCACTAATATTTGTGTTTTCTGTCAATAACTTCTGACTCTATTTAAAAATATTTGCAACCTTAAGTTGTATATAGGTACATATGCTCTACAAATAGGTTTCTCTTTTTAGGTACAATTATCTAAGACAATTAACTATATTATTACAGGTCCAAAATTATATTTCTGGATTCCTAGCTGACATCCCAGTGTTAAGTTTTAGATATTATAAAAATTGCAACTATTTAAAGATAAGAAGAAATTAGGAGAATTATTTTTGGGTGGTCTTATATTGCTTTTATGTTTATTTTTCAAAGGCTTAACAGCCCTATGGACTTTTGCTGTAGATAATCATACCTTGTGTGTGTGTGTGTGTGTATAATTTGAAATAAAGTAAATCTATTAAAGATCAAGATATTCACAATCAGGTAACTTACTTGTTTTCAAAAATAGATATTAGAGAAGACATAGTTATATGTATTTACCCCAATACAATTTTAGTCAGGTAGTTGCTATAGGCATATACAAATATAAGAGCACTTCTAAGGTTTTCTGGTAACTGAAAAACTGCACTGAAGAATAAAGAAAGGACTTCTCAATTTTCTGATATAATGAAATACAAAAAGTCATAGAAAGACATAGACTCTTGTTAACAGTAGCAAAGAAAAGGTTGGGTTATAAACAGATACTAGAATGGTAGAATTTCAAGACCTCTGAATTATATGGAGATGGAAAAGATAAAATATGAAGCTTACTCTGTTAAAATTTTAAAAAATTTAACAAGATTGTGACGATTTCATGGATATACTTTAAATCTAGTATACGACTATTTTTGCCCATTTGATAGTTATATATAAAAAATACTACAAATTTGTCCACTTTGGTAGTTATGTAATAACTAATAAAAAAAATTAACCCTTATAAGTTAACCCTTACATAGTGCTTACTAAAATGCCAGGAATAGTTCTCATTGAAACCTCACAGCCACCCTGGTAGATAAGCACTTTCATTTCCCTCATTTTATAGGAAATTAAGGCACAGAATGATTTAATAATTAGTCTACACTCACCGTATTGCAAGTAGCAGAGCCAGAATTTAAAAGTTTAGATTTGCAACCTAGTGTTTTGGTATTAACTTGAAACTCCACGGAATACAAAATATTTAATTTTGTGATGCAAATTATTTTCCCACAATTAAAAATAATTTTGTTAACTGGTTATGAATGAATTCTATGGTAACTTTTTTTACTTTTCTGATATAAAAGTAATATTATGAAAATATCAAACCAGTACACAAACAACAAGGATATATAAAACCAGGGTCATTTACTTCAAACACTTAACCCAACACTCAAACTCCAAAAATCAATGTCTTCACATATGTGGAAGATTTTCTTACAAACGAAACAAAACATAAACACACCTTTACAGGAGATGGCTCCCCTCCAATTGTACTTTTTAAGTTAGTCTCACAGTTTAAAAGAAATATAAAAATTGGCCAAAGGACCATTTCCTCTTAGGACCCAGAAGCTATATAAGAATTACTTCTTTTTTAAGTAGTTGAAGCTAACAATCTCCCAGAATTCTATTCTAATTGCTTAACAAAATGACTTTATTTATAAGCTTAATTATAATAATATTCCAAAAATTTCTGTGCCATGATTTTTACATAGAAGAATAGAAAACATTTTAAAACTTGTTAAAACAATGTGCATTTTCACATACTAGAGCCAATGGTTCCCAAAGTTTGGAAGCATGGTCTATGGGCCAGTAACATGTGTATTACCTGGGGCCTTACTAGAAACACAAATTCTTGGGACCCACTGCAGATTGACTGAATCAGAAACACTGTGGGTGAGACACAGCAATCTGCTTTACCTCTAATTGTGGTACAAGCTAAAGTTTGAAAACTGCTATATTAGAGTAAGGACAATAATTATTTAATAGGTACTGAGCAGAAGTATCTCGCTATGAATAAGATAGGAGACATAATGGTACACTGATTTGGAAATAAAAAACCAGTTAACAGTAGGTTGAAATTCAGCCAAGAAACACTTTTCTGGGAGGTAAAGGAAACAATGCCACAAGTATTAATATAAGTTTGCATATGACTCTGAAGTGACACATGAAGCTTATGGCTTCTTTAAAAAGAAAGAAGGACTTTCCTCCTGTATCACTGAGCACTGTCTATTCTTCATTCTTTCCCTAATTTTTTTTCCTGTGCAAGGTTGAAGGTGATTCTTGTGGCATGAAGCCTAGAGATTAATTCTGCCTTTTGGCTTATTAAATTCTGCATTTAAATTCACATTTAAAATTATGGAATATATAACTTTCTCATCAAATACTATAAAATTGGTATAAATATGCTATTGCAGTCATCCTACTTGAGACCAATGACAAGGGTATCTCAAGACAAATCAGAAACATTTTGAATTATATTAACAAAGCACATCAGACCAGATGCCATGCTGAGTCAGAGTTCTGCTGTTACCTACTTTGGCAATATGCCTGAAATTCAGCCGATACCACAGACCACTGAGCAAATGCAGGATTACCTTCTGGACCAGTTCAATCTTCCTCATTTTAGATAATTTCTACTTTAAGTCCAAAGAAAAGAAGTCAAGAAAGTTTTTTTTAATATAATGATTCTCCCACAGCAAAATGTTCACATTCTTAGAACCACAGGTCTCTTGTTCTGTCTAGCAAAATTACATAAATCATATAAAAAGAATAAAAAGGATTAAAAATAACATGAATAGTCTACTCATTGAATATCAGAAAAGCATATACTATCTCACCTCTGGAGTGACATCTCGTGGCGCAAACCCTGTTCCTCCAGTTGTTAGTATCAAATTAAGTTCCTTTTCATCACACCAATCTATCAGGGTTTCCTGAAAGAAAACAATAATATTTTCACATGCAGAAGGACTTGCCTGCCTACTCAAAACATTCACATACTGAAATACTTCGTATACAGTGAAGAAACAGATTCTTTTCAACACTCATTAAGAAAAATGTGAAGCGCAATTCATGGAACAGTTTCTACTGTTAATCAAAAGACACTGCAGTTAATCAAAAGACACTGTATTTTATTCATTATAGAAAATGAAGATGCAACCATCATATTCTTGAAAGTAAATGTAACACAGGAAATAGCATAAATAGTTTATAATTAATGTTCATTATGTATTTAAATGGCATGTCTGACATCTTGTCAGCCACTCAAAATATATTAAGGTTGAAAAAATTGAGCACTATTTCTAATTATATGATCTCATTATTTAATAAGTAGAGCAATCCTGTCAGGTAAATAGTCACACTTCAGTTTTATATTTAAGGAAACAGACTCATTGGTTTTATTCATTAATAGACTCAGAGAGATCAAGAAATATACTTGCTCATGGGCTCACAAACTAGAAGGGGAAAAAGCTAGAATTTAAACTTAGAGTTGTTGGACCCTCAACAGATGTTCCTCTATATTTTGCCTATGATTGAGTCAATATTTTTTTTCCCTAAGTTTCAAGTGGTTTAGGAAAGTTTTACGTTTTTCAGGATTTTATTTTAAATAGTTGCCTTAAAGGAAAGGTGTAGGAATAAATGATTGGTTAAAGTTTCTCTTTTTCCACACCAATATTATGACACTTAGTTGAGATTAGAATTACATACCATAAAATTTTGGAGTTGGTAGAGACCTTAGTAGATTTGTCTATTCATTTTACAGATAAGACAACTGAAGTACAATGTGGTTAAATAATTTACTCAAAGTTACCCAGCTAGTTTGTAAAGAAGTGGGACAAGGATCTCTGCTTACTCTATTGCTAGTTCTATTCATCCATCCTACATTTTGGCTATTTATTAAAAAGGACTATTAAGTGCTCATTTAAATTATAATTAAATATTTGCAATGGTATTTTGTTTCATTACCTTTATACAATTCAGGTCCAAAACTTAATAATACAATTATATCATTTATGTACTGATAATTAGATGTGAAATACCAGTAGCAGGCTGATATCTATATGTAAAATACAATGTCTTCAGTTCTCTAATTCATCAGTGAGACAAAATGCATGATAATTATTCAGAAGGACAATTCAGGATTTTTAAATGATTTTTTTCCCTTTCCTTACTCATTTTTATTTCATCCTGGTATCACAGGAATGGAGAGCGCAAAACTCCAAATGAAGGAGATTTTTTCCCCTGCTGTGATTAATTAATGGCAACAAACTATTTTTAAAAAGACATAAAATATAGACTACTAGAGACTAACTGAAGAACTCCCACCACTGATATAGTTACAATTTTGTTCTGAGGAAAGCTCACACACACAAAAAATCAATGGTTAATCTACAAACAATAAATGCTGGAGAGGGTGTGGAGAAAAGGGAACCCTCTTGCACTGTTGATGCGAATGTAAATTGATACAGCCACTATGGAGAAGAGTATGGAGGTTCCTTAAAAAACTAAAAACAGAACTACCATATGACCCAGCAATCCCACTCCTGGGCATATACCCTGAGAAAACCATAATTCAAAAAGAGTCATGTACCACAATGTTCACTGCAACACTATTTACAACAGCCAGGACACAGAAGCAACCTAAGTGTCCATCGACAGATGAATGGATAAAGAAGATGTGGCACATATATACAATGGAATATTACTCAGCCATAAAAAGGAACAAAATTGAATTATTTGTAGTGAGGTGGATGGACCTACAGTCTGTCATACACAGTGAAGTAAGTCAGAAAGAGAAAAACATACACCATATGCCAACACATATATATGGAATCTAAAAAAAGAAATGATTCTAAAGAACCTAGGGGCAGGACAGGAATAAAGACAAAGACACAGACACAGAGAATGGACTTGAGGACACGGGGAGGGGAAAGGGTAAGCTCGGACAAAGTGAGAGAGTGGCATGGACATATATACACTACCAAATGTAAAACAGATAGCTAGTGAGAAGCAGCCGCATAGCACAGGGAGATCAGCTCCGTGCTTTGTGACCACCTAGAGGGGTAGGATAGGGAGAGTGGGAGGGAGACGCAAGAGGGAGGGGATATGGGGATATATGTATACGCATAGCTGATTCACTTTGTTATACAGCAGCAACAAACACAACAATGTAAAGCAATTATACTCCAATAAAGATGTTAAAAAAACAAAAACAAACAAAATCAATGGTTATTATAATAAAGGTGATTATGTGGTGGTTTCACAAATCAAACTTAAAATTTCCATTGTTTTGCTCTTCTATTTATTTAGAAATTAGAAAAGCAAAAAATACTCATCATTCTAAGTAGTTATTATTTCTGGTCTATAAAAAAATACATAGTTGACTCCATAACTCAGCAATGAGATGAACTGATCTTGTCTTCCCACTAATAGATCTTAGAAACTTTAGATTTCTTTGTAATATTCCATATTACTGAAGTGTTTGTGCCACAGCATTCTAGTCTTTGACCACACTTCCATTTGTATCAGATCTTGATAAAAAGTGATGTGAAATCCAACTTGTATCAACAAAACAGCTCAAGCACTAAAAAAAAAAACTATATCAAATACTAATTTTCAGTATTGTCAATACCAAGAGGGCAATTCAAACTTTTCAAATTTCAAGATGCCAACAAAAATAGTCAAAATAGTCCCTTTAGAGTGAAGAATGCTATTGTTTGGCAACAGGCAATAATTCTTATATTTCATCCATTGACTAAATAAACATTTACTGAGGACCTATACCATGTCTTAGGTGTTAAGAGTTAAAAAATAAGTGAAAGACTGACCCTGGTTTTAAAGAGGTCATAGTCCAGTAATGGTTCTCAACTTTGGTTATACACTGGAATTATCTGTGGAGCTTGTAAAAATACTGATGCTTGGGTCTCATTTCTGGGGTACAGCTTGGAAATTGTGATTCTAAAAAGTTTCCCAGGTAATTTTAAAATGCTGCCAACCAGTTGAGAACTACTAGCTTAAAGAAACAATAAGTTCAGTTATCTGAAGGTGAACTTCACAGCTAACCCAACTGGGTGGGCCCACAAAGAGGTCATAGCTTAAGGTTAGTTGCACCACAGGAATATTACTTAAATTTTTCTATTCCCAGGATGGATAACTGATAACACATACTCTATAGATTTTCTTTCATTTAAATAAAATTTGGTATCTTGAGCTCAGTTAAGGATATGTTCTAGTATTTGAAAAGTAATATTTTGTGGTCCAAAGTAGCTGTGTGATGTACCACAGTTTTTTAACTGAGCAAAAATCTTAGTTAGGATTTTGCACTTTTAAGAGAAAATAGGAATCTTATTCACTCAGCTGGTCTCCAAAACATAAGGATTCTTTCTCAACCGTTAATATAAAATACGAGTATTCCAGACACCTAGTGGTCATATACTTATTTAACACATCAGTTCGTTTATTTAACAATAAAGTGCCTTTTATTCAGGCACTTCATTAGATAACAGGGATCCAAAGACAAATAAGGCCCTGGCCTCAAGGACTGAGTCAAGTATAGGTGCTGTGAGTCTAGTCAAGAACCTTGCTACTAAAAGTATGATCTGAAGACCAGCAACATTTGTTTTACCAGGGAGCTTGTTAGAAATATAGAATCTCAGGTCCCATCCAAGACTTACTGATTCAGGATCTGCAATTTTAGAAAGACTTCTCAAGGTGCTATATATGCACGTTAAACTGGACTAAGCCATGCTTTCTAACCATGTACCACTCAGGATATTGTGAGTCTTACTTTTCTATCACGTTAGATCACCTGAAAGCAATTTATCTTATCATATATGTTTCTGTACCTATAAGATACCTTTCATTTTGAGATATACCTGGCTGCTACCAGGTAGTATGTCATTGAGGATTTCTACATAAACCATCATTATGAAAAATTCCTCTGCATCTGTTGCAAAACTGAGGCTGAAGACATTGTCTATTTTAATGGTGATTTTCCCTTACATAAAAGGTATTTCTTTAAAAATTTACTGCCTTGAGCTTACAGGTTAGCACAGTAGGATCAAGCTGTAACAAAGAATTTCTGCCTCTCCATATCTAACAGAAATCAACAACAACAAAAAAGAGTAAAAACTAGAGGAAAAAACTTCCACCAGCAATGATCAAACGGGGAAAAATATACAGCTTTATGTCATAAATCTCAAAAGTTGGGTGGTCAACGACAGAAATAAATGGTCTTTGAGAAGCATACTGCAGCAGGGTTGAGGCTCATAATGCTGTTCTGGCTCCCAAAGAAGTCATAATGGTGAATTATCCGAATCATAAAAATTCTCACTAATACCTTCAAATCTAGAGAGATGTAAACTGAAAGAAACTATCTTTTCATCTTGAAAGCAGCTGCTGTGAGAAACAAATGAAACAAGGGGTTGAATCTCTGTGATCAAGTTGAAGGTTCCAGGAACAAATGCACACTGAATTGGGGAACTAATCTGAAACCCAATGATATCCCCACATAAACGGTGAGTTAAACCCTTATATAGGTAGAAAAACTCTAGTACTGGACATTTAATAAAATCTCACAGAGAAAAACAGAGCATTCCATAAAAGACGATATGTTGTCTCTATTCCCTCGCTTCCTCTATTTTCCTTTGTGCAAGTCTGTCAAGGTCTGATATACTCTGGGCTGACTTCATCTTTCTTCCTACGTCTCTGCAATGGTTTATAAAATAAGCTCAGATTGAAGACTGGATATTGTTCAAGCAGGTTTTCTTTCTTTTTTTCTTGATAACCATACAATAAACAGAAATTTGAAGGCAAGGAGAGGGTAGTTAGAAGGAAATGTAACAGTGCTAGCTTCCTTATCTTTCAACAAACCCTAAGGTTTAAAAAGTTAAAACTATGACTGTAACCTATTAATGATTTTCCTGATTTTTTTTTAACTTTAGAGAGATCTCTGTTTAGCAAATAATATCTCTTGTAATATGCTCTTTTCATTCATTTTCTTTTCCCTCTGTTTAAATGAAATAAAATGCTATTCTGTATTAACTTTAGAGAATTATCCTAATTTCATATAGCTGTATCTTTTACTCAATTAAACATTCATTCATCCATACTTCTACCTGTAATATAGACACAGAAAGATGTTAGAATGTTTTACAATTAATCTTAATAATATTTCTGGGTAATCAGATTTGAAGTGCATTTTATTTTTTACTCTTTTTATTTTAGTTTTTTTGTATTTTTGGAATTGTTTGTAATTCCCATGTATTATTAAAAACTAAAGGGATTTAAAAAATTTAATTTTCTGTCCTGTTTCAGGAACTAACATAGTGTTGTAAGTCAATTATACTTCAAAAATAAACAAACTTAAAGAAAGGGAGATCAGATTTGTGGTTATCAGAGGCAAGGGGTGGTGGGAGGGGGAATTGGATAAAGGTGGTCAAAACGTACAAACTTCTAGTTATAAGATAAATAAGTACTAGGGATATAATGCACAACGTGATAACTATAACTAACACTGCCATACATTATATATGAAAGATGTTAAGAGAGTAGGTCATAAGAGTTTTTATCACAAGGAAAAATTTGTTTCTATTTCTTTCTATTCACTAAACTTATTGTGGTAATCATTTCATGATGTATGTAAGTCAAGTCATTATACTGTACACCTTAAACTTATATAGTGCGGCATGTCAATTGTACCTCAATAAAACTGGAAGAAAAAAATGGATTCTTCTGGTATTAGTTCTTCATTCTGGTAGCTAGTACTTTAATGTCTCATTTCCCCCCATTATGAGCCAGCTGAGAAACAAATTTTATACTTAACAACAACTCATGTATTATTGTGGAAGATTAAATATGGCCACATATTCTTTATAAGTCCTCCTATCAAAAGGTGGAATGTATTTCTACAACCTTTGCATCTGGACTGGACTTACGACTTTGGCCAACAGAATGGGGCAGAAGTCATGGTGTGTGAGTTCTGAAGCCTATGTCTCAAAAGGCCTCACAGTTTCTGCCTTCACTCTTTTGGTATACTTCTATTAACATGATAGGAAGCCCAGGCTAAATCATGGAATGGTGAGAGATGATGTGGAGAGAAAGGCCTAGCAAAACAGATAGCAGCAAGGCCCTAGACATCTGACTGAGGCCATGTTAGACTCTCTAGCCATAGCTGAGCTAACGAATTATTTCAGCCACATGAGTGATTCCAGGTAAGACCAGATGATACACCTACCTGAAACCAGCAAATCTACAGATTTGTGAGAAATATTAAGTCATTGTTGTTTTAAGTCACTAAGTTTTGTGGTGGGTTTTGTTTTGTTTTGTTTTGTTCTTTTGCGGTACGCGGGCCTCTCACTGCTATGGCCTCTCCCGTTGCGGAGCACAGGCTCCGGACGCACAGGCTCAGCGGCCATGGCTCACGGGCCCAGCCGCTCCGCAGCATGTGGGATCTTCCCAGACCGGGGCACGAACGTGTGTCCCCGCATCGGCAGGCGGACTCTCAACCACTGCGCCACCAGGGAAGCCCTTGTGGTGGTTTTTAATGCAACAAATACAGTACAGATAACTATTTTCATAATTAGCATTTTTGCATCCTTCTCTTTCTCTATTTCCAATTTATATCTTATTAGTCATAAGTTTATACAAACTTTATAATAAATTTCCAAATAGCTTTGAAAGTGAACTTGATGTGAGTTACATTTAAAAAAACTGGCATAAAGTCTCACGGAAGTGATTGTATCATTTAATTATTCAGTTTAAGAAACATACCAATGCCTAGTATGTGCAGGAAAATGTAGGAATGGGGGAAAAAAAAAACAAACCATGACAAATGTCCTTGATATCAAAGAGCTCAGAGGTATGAACAAATTAATATAGTATGGTACATCAATATATCATGGTTAGTGCTATGAAAGAGGGATGCCCATGTTAAGAAAAGTTTTTTACAGATATTACATATTTATGAATATATAACAGTTTCTCTACCATAACTAGGATGAAAACTATCACTACAGAGGTTTTCAGCAATACTTTTCTCTTGCCCAAGAGTGAAAAACCCAATAAAGAGAAAAATGGGACAGTAAGAGATATGAGGAAGTAAGTTTAGACAAGCCATCTTTCTCTATGTCCGCCCGAAGTCGCATACTCATCTAGATCTAAATCTAAAATAATACATTTTCTTTTTTCTCTACATTTATTGACAGAAACATGAATCATTGAATTAAGCAGACCTCACCAAAATAAAATCATTTGAGAAATGTTACATTTTTCTTTGGTCTACTAAAGAGCTGTGAAATAACCACCTGAAAAATTCCTATGTGTACATAATGAAACAGGGTCTTAGGGTCATCTCAGTAAAGTCTCCTCTAACGCCTCCAGGCAATTTGTTCCTGAAGTGTGTTCCTCTGGAAAGCACTTTTTACAGGTTAAAGAAATTTACATGTTTACATGTCTCATCTCTGAGAGTAACCTCCAAAAGGTTGATCATGAATCTCTATCAGTAAACAATTTCTGAATGTTATTTTCATAAACCACTGGAAAAGCATGTAGTATATCACACTTAAATAGAAATTTTAAAAAGATGAGATAAAGATGACGTAATATTTTAAATAGCTTTTCATTTTATTTTACTAAATAATGTGCAAAAAGTTCTCAACAATGTTTTTGTGAGAGCAATGTGATTAATACGCGTTATTTTAGAAAATCTTGGTTTGATATTTTGTGATATGGTAATTAAAAAGTAAAAAATAATTTTAAAAGATAACTAGACTGAAATGGAAGAAGTACTTTACCTATATTTACTACATCATTACACAACATTTATTTTTCAATCTCATCCACCAAACACGCAAGTGCCTTTTTGAAATGGGGTTAATAAATTTCCATCTTTTATAATATTCATTAGTTGTTTCTACAAAATAATTGGAAGATGTTACTTTGAAAATGTTAACAAATAGGTTCAAAATCCACTAAAATTCTTCAAATGGAAAATTTTTAAATCAGTTAGAATTTTGTTTCCTAGATTTTTTAAAACTCTGCAGTTACTCGTTTTTATAAATAACACAGTATCATTTCCACTAACGAAATAACTTAATGTGAACAATTTTAAATATCCAAGTATCTTAAGCATGTTTTAATATTTTAGGAAAATTTTCTTAAGTTCTTCTTTCACGTCATTTTTTCCAAGTTGTCTCCTGAATTGTTTTAACTTCTCATTTATTAAGCAGATCCTCCCATTCCTTGTCCATTAGTATCACCTTATCTGTATTCATGTATTATCTGGGCTTAAAATCTCTTTCTCTGGTCCTTTTTGGCTTTGTCAATCTACTCCAAGCCACTTTAAAATATATTCTTTAAAATATATTTCCTTAAAACTTTTTAAAAATAACATTTCTTCATTGGAGAAAACAGCAACACATTTTCTAAATACTTGTTAACATAGCTGAAGCTTTCACTAAGCTCTTAAAAAAGTAAATGCAAACAATAGGTATCATCTATTAGACTAAAGAGCATAGCAAGTGATTAAAATGAGAAGTATAAGGGTTTCTGAGATATTTTGGGGGCTGTAGAGATAAAAAGGAAGCAGGTGGCTTTATCCAAGGAGTATTCATCCATAACTCTTCATACATTTATATTTTCCATTTCCATGTATATGAACATTATATGCATTCAAAACATCTATTTTTAAAAATATATATATGTGTTGGACTTCCCTGGTGGCACAGTGGTTAAGAATCCACCTGCCAATGCAGGCATGGGACATGGGTTCGACACCTGGTCCGGGAGGATCCCACATGCCACAGAGCAACTAAGCCCGTGCACCACAACTACTGAGCCCGCGTGCCACAACTACTGAAGTCCACGTACCTAGCACCTAGAGCACATACTCAGCAACAAAGAGTAGCCATGGCAATGAGAAGCCTGCACGCTGTGTTGAAGAGTAGCCCCCGATCGCTGCAACTAGAGAAAGCCTGCGTGCAGCAACAAAGACCCAACGGAGACAAAATTAAATAAATTAATTAATTGAAAAATATATATATGTATACATGCTTACATAATCCTTAGGACATCTCTTATGTAGAGAATATCCCAAAACTAAGATTTGTTGCATTTCAAATCATCATTCGTTATTCTCTTACACCCACAAAAAATGTCAACCCAGGTGCTATTTCAGGCTAATTGTACCTTCTCCCTTTTAAGAAAGTGAGGCTGTTCTTTTATTCAAGTTGTCTGATTCTTAACCCCTGGACCAATTTCAGTTTACTTCTATACATTTAGACACCAAACACTATATAGTTTTCCAATACTGTATGTACTACTTATATCTTTATTTTAAAGAATGTGAGTGATTAGAGTTCTAACCATTGTTGATCTTCATTAACATAATGTAAGACCTTGCACTGATTGTGTCAAATGGTTGTGGACAGCAGATAAATATTACTTATGATAATCCTTTTCTTGTGCTACTAAATGTCTTTTATCAATATGATTTTCTCAACCTCAACTAGGTAACAGTATATTAATCCTCTCACTGCTGAAAGAAATAGAAATGAGTAGATACAACTATATCACATGCCTAATTATTCAAGTATAAATAATATGTGCTTGGGCATCTCCAGTGTATTGTTCTGAAAGAAGGTAACCCGGGTCCACATTCTTCAATTATCACAATAGTGTGGGAACACTGTTACGATGAGGAATTAGTAACTTGAATTGTTTCACAGAATACCAAGGACTTGCTCCTAAAGATGGAATATCACAGATGGAAGTTAAGCACTTGGCAGAATACTTCAGACATAGCAAGGGCTGAATAAATGATTACTTTTGTTACTTTTCAACATTATTTCTGTCAGAGTTACACTGTCTAAGTATGGAATTTCTCCACCTGGTACGTGGAGGTACGTGGACTTAAGTAGAGAATTTCTTCTCTACCTTAGAAGATATCAGTAGAGTTCAGGGTTCATGGTAATCTTCTTAGCATGAATTATGATAGGTCAAAATCGAAATGACATTTTTTAAAACATAAACCGCAAAAGAGAATAATCAAATGATTTAAAGACCTAAATGGATTTAAGAGATATGTCTTTTGACCTTTTTATCCTATTTTCCCTAAGGCCTTCACTAAGCTTAAGAGCCATATCTTGTGCATATCTGTACTCTCCAGTGATCTTATATAATAGGTTACGTGAATAAATTGTGATGATGCTACCGACATAAAGCTTTTCCTAAGATTGACTAGAACTCTGAAAGGACATTGAAATAAGTAATAGGAAATCAAACATATTATCTCAAGATGACTCCAATAGGAAAACTTAGGAATCTACCTAATATAAGAAATGCAATTTCAGGCTTTCTCCAATCAGTCAAGTATTTGCTACCTAGAAAAACAGAATGGTTAAAATATGGAAAACAAACCAATAAAAAAGCTTCCCTCCAAAATTTCCCTTAGGATTCTAAGATTAGTTTCCTCTCTCTAACACAATAAACAAAAATAAACTCAAAATGGATAAAAGACCTAGATGTAAGACTGGACACTATAAAACTCTTGGAGGAAAAGATAGGAAGAACACTCTTTGACATAAATCACAGCAAGATTTTTTTGACCCACCTCCTACAGTAATGAAAATAAAAACAAAAATAAACAAATGACACCTAATGAAACTTAAAAGCTTTTTTTTTTTAAACATCTATATTGGAGCATAATTGATTTACAATGGTGTGTAAGTTTCTGCTTTATAACAAAGTGAGTCAGCTATACACATACATATATCCCCATATCTCCTCCCTCTTGCGTCTCCCTTCCATTTTCCCTAACCCACGGCTCTAAGTGGTCACAGAAAACCGAGCTGATCTCCCTGTGCTACGCAGCTGCTTCCCACGAGTTATCTATTTTATATTTGGTAGTGTATATATGTCCATGCCACTCTCTCACTTCATCCCAACTTACCCTTCCCCAACCCCGTGTCCTCAAGTCCATTCTCTACGTCTGCGTATTTATTCCTGTCCCGTCCCAGGTTCTTTAGAATCAGGTATATATATATATATATTTTTTTTCAGATCCCATATATATCTGTTAGCATATGGTATATGTTTTTCTCTTTCTGATATATATCTGTTAGCATATGGTATATGTTTTTCTCTTTCTGACTGACTTCACTCTGTATAACATACTCTAAGTCCATCCAGCTCACTACAAATAACTCAATTTCGTTTCTTTTTATGGCTTAGTAATATTCCATTGCATATATGTGCCACATCTTCTTTATCCATTCATCTGTTGAAGGAGACTTAGCTTGCTTCCGTGTCCTGGCTATTGTAAACAGAGCTGCAATGAACATTGTGGTACATGACTCTTTTTGATTTATGATTTTCTCAGGGTATATGCCCAGTAGTGGGATTGCTGGGTCGTATGGTAGTTCTACTTTTAGTTTTTAAAGGAACCTCCACAATGCTCTCCACAGTGGCTGTATCAACTTACATTCCCACCAACAGTGCAAGAGGGTTCCCTTTTCTCCACATCCTCTCAAGAATTTAGTGATTGTACATTTTTGATGGTGGCCATTGTGACCTGTATGAGGTGATACCTCACTGTAGTTTTGATTTTCATTTCTCTAATGATTAGAGATGTTGAGCATACTTTCATGTTTGTTGGCAATCTGTATAACTTCTCTGGATAAATGCCTATTTAGCCTTCTGCCCATTTTTGGATTGGATTTTTTGTTTTCTTGATACTGTGCTGCATGAGCTGCTTGTAAATCTTGGAGATTACTGCTTTGTCAGTTGTTTCATTTACAAATATTTTCTCCCATTCTGAGGGTTGTCTTTTGGTCTTGGTTATGGTTTCCTTTGCTGTGCAAAAGCTTTTAAGTTTCATTAGGTCCCATTTATTTTCGTTTTTATTTCCATTTCTCTAGAAGGTGGGTCAAAAAGGATCTTGCTGTGATTTATGTCATAGACTGTTCTGCCTATGTTTTCCTGTAAGAGTTTGATAGTGTCTGGCCTTACATTTAGGTCTTTAATCCATTTTGAATTTATTTTTGTGTATGGTGTTAGGGAGTGTTCTAATTTCATTCTTTTACATGTAGCTGCCCAGTTTTCCCAGCACCACTTATTGAAGAGGCTGTCTTTTCTCCACTGTATATTCTTGCCTCCTTTATCAAAAATAAGGTGACCATATGTGCATGGGTTTATCTCTGGTCTTTCTATCCTGATCCATTGATCTATATTTCTGTTTTGTGCCAGTACCATACTGTCTTGATTACTGTAGCTTTGTAGTAGAGTCTGAAGTCAGGGAGCCTGATTCTTCTAGCTTCATTTTTCTTTCTTAAGATTGCATTGGCTATTTGCGGTCTTTTGTGTTTCCACACAAATTGTGAAATATTTTGTTCTAGTCTGTGAAAAATGTCATTGGTAGATTGATAGGAATTGCACTGAATCTGTAGATTACTTTGGATAGTATAGTCACTTTCACAGTGTTGATTCTTCCAATCCAAGAAAATGGTATATCTCTCCATCTGTTTGTATCATCTTTAATTTCTTTAATCAGTGTCTTACAGTTTTCTGCATACAGGTCTTTTGTCTCCTGAGGTAGGTTTATTCCTAGGTATTTTATTCTTTTTGTTACAATGATAAATGGGAGTGTTCCCTTAATTTCTCTTTCAGATTTTTCATCACTAGTGTACAGGAATGCAAGAGATTTCTGTGCATTAATTTTGTATCCTGCTACTTTACCAAATTCATTGATTAGCTCTAGTAGTTTTCTGGTAGCATCTTTAGGATTCTCTATGTATAGTATCATGTCATCTGCAAACAGTGACAGCTTTACTTCTACTTTTCCGATATGGATTCCTTTTATTTCTTTTTCTTCTCTGATTGTTGTGGCTAAAACTTCCAAAACAATGTTGAATAATAGTGGTGAGAGTGGACAACCTTCTCTTGTTTCTGATCTTAGAGGAAACAGTTTCAGTTTTTCACCATTGAGAACAATGTTGGCTGTGGGTTTGCCACATGTGGCCTTTATTATGTTGAGGTAAGTTCCCTCTATGCCTAATTTCTGGAGGGTTTTTATCATAAATCGGTGTTAAATTCTGTCGAAAGCTTTTTCTGCATCTATTGAGATGATTATATGTTTTTTCTCCTTCAATTTTTTAATATAGTGTATCACATTGATTGATTTGTGTATATTGAAGAATCCTTGCATTCCTGGGATAAAGCCCACTTGATCATGGTGCATGACCATTTTAATGTGCTGTTGGATTGTTTGTTAGTATTTTGTTGAGGATTTTCGCATCTGTGTTCATCAGTGATATTGGCCTGTAGTTTTCTTTTTTGTGTGAAATCTTTGCCTGGTTTTGGTATCAGGGTGATGGTAGCCTCGTAGAATGAGTTTGGGACTGTTCCTCCCTCTGTTATATTTTTGAAGAGTTTGAGAAGGATAGGTGTTAGGTCTTCTCTAAATGTTTGATAGAATTCACCTGTGAAGCCAGCTGGTGCTGGACTTTTGTTTGTTGGAAGATTTTTAATCACAGTTTCAATTTCAGTGCTTGTGATTGGTCTGTTTATAGTTTCTATTTCTTCTTGGTTCAGTCTTGGAAGGTTGTGCATTTCTAAGAATTTGTCCATTCATGTTGTCCATTTAATTGGCATATAGTTGTTATAGTAATCTCATGATCCTTTGTATTTCTGCAGTGTCAGTTGTTACTTCTTTTTCATTTCTAATTGTGTTGATTTGAGTCTTCTCCCTTTTTTTCTTGATGAATCTGGCTAATGGTTTATCATTTTATCTTCTCAAGGAACCAGCTTTTAGTTTTCTTGATCTTTGCTATTGTTTCCTTCATTTCTGTTTCATTTATTTCTGATCTGATCTTTATGACCTCTTTCCTTCTGCTAACTTTGGGGCTTTTTGGTTCTTCTTTCTCTAATTGTTTTAGGTGTAAGGTTAATTGTTTATTTAAGATGTTTCTTGGTTCCTGAGGTAGGATTGTATTGCCACAAACTTCCCTCTTAGAATTGCTTTGCTGCATCCTATAGGTTTTGGGTTGTGGTGTTTTCATTGTCATTTGTTTCTAGGTTTTTTTTGATTTCCTGTTTGATTTCTTCAGTGATCTCTTGGTTATTTAGTAGTATATTGTTTAGTCTCCATGGTTTGTACTTTTTATAGGTTTTTTCCTGTAATTGATATCTAGACTCAAAGTGCTGTGGTCAGAAAAGATACTTGATATGATTTCAATTTTCTTAAATTTACCTAGGCTTGATTTTTGTCCCAAGGTATTACCTATCTTGGAGAATGTTCCATGAGCACTTGAGAGGAAAGTGTATTCTGCTGTTTTTGGATGGAATGTCCCATAAATATCAATTAAGTCCATCTTGTTTAATGTATCATTTAATGCTTGTGTTTCCTTATTTATTTTCATTTTGAATGATCTGTCCATTGGTGAAAGTGGGGTGTTAAAGTCCCCTACTATGATTGTGTTACTGTCGATTTCCCTTTTTATGGCTGTTAACATCTGCCTTATGTATTGAGGTGCTCCTATGTTGGGTGCATAAATATTTACAATTGTTATATCTTCTTCTTGGATTGATCCCTTGATCATTATGTAGTGTCCTTCTTTGTCTCATGTAATCATCTTTATTTTAAACTCTATTTTGTCTGATATGAGAATTGCTACCCCAGCTTTCTTTTGATTTCCATTTTCATGGAATATCTTTTTCCATCCCCTCACTTTCAGTCTGTATACGTCCCTCGGTCTGAAATGGGTCTCTTGTAGACAGCGTATGTACAGGTCTTGTTTTTGTATCCATTCAGCCAGTCTAGGTCTTTTGGTTGGAGCATTTAATCCGTTTACATTTAAGGTAGTTATTGATATGTATGTTCCTATTACCATTTTCTTAACTGTTTTGGGTTTGTTATTGCAAGTTTTTTCCTTCTTTTGTGTTTCCTGCCTAGAGAAGTTCCTTTACCATTTGTATTAAAGCTGGTTTGGTGGTGCTGAATTCTCTTAGCTTTTCCTTGTCTGTAAAGGTTTTAATTTCTCCATTGAATCTGAATGAGATCTTTGCTGGGTAGAGTAATCTTCGTTGTAGGTTTCTCCCTTTCATCACTTTAAATATGTCCTGCCACTCCCTTCTGGCTTGCAGAGTTTCTGCAGAAAGATCAACTGTTACCCTTATGGGGATTCCCTTGTATGTTATTTGTTGTTTTTCCCTTGCTGCTTTTAATATTTTTCCTTTGTATTTAATTTTCCATAGTTTGATTAATATGTGTCTTGGTGCTTTTCTCCTTGCATTTATCCTGTATGGGACTCTCTGTTGCTTCCTGGACTTGATTATTTCCTTTCCCATATAAGGGAAGTTTTCAACTATAATCTCTTCAAATATTTTCTCAGACACTTTCTTTTTCTCTTATTCTTCTGGGACCCCTATAATTCCAATGTTGGTACATTTAATGTTGTGCCAGAGGTCTCTGAGACTATCCTCACTTCTTTTCATTCTTTTTTTTTATTCTGTTCTGTGGTAGTTATTTCCATTATTTTATCTTCAAGGTCACTTATCTGTTCTTCTGTCTCAGTTATTCTGCTACTTATTCCTTCGAGAGAATTTTAAATTTCATTTATTGTGTTAGTCATCATGGTTTGTTTGCTCTTTAGTTCTTCTAGGTCCTTGGTAAATGTTTCTTGTATTTTCTCCATTCTGTTTCCAAGAGTTTGGATCATCTTTTCTATTATTACTCTGAATTCTATTTCAGGTAGACTGCCTATTTCCTCTTCATTTGTTTGGTCTGGTGGGTTTTTACCTTGCTCCTTCATCTGTTGTGTGTTTCTCTGTCTTCTCATTTTGCTTAACTTACTGTGTCTGGGGTCTCCTTTTCTCAGGCTCCTGGTTTGTAGTTCCCATTGTTTTTGGTGTCTGCCCCCCATAGCTAAGGTTGGTTCAGTGTGTTGTGGAGACCTCCTGGTGGAGGGGACTGGTGCCTGTGTTCTGGTGGATGAGGTTGGATCTTGTCTTTCTTGTGGGCAGGGCTGCGTCCAGGTGTGTGTTTTGGGGTGCCTGTGACCTTACTATGAGTTTAGGCAGTCTCTCTGCTAATGGGTGGGGTTGTGTTCCTGTCTTGTTAGTTATTTGGCATAGAGTGTCCAGCACTGTAGCTTGCTAGTCATTAAGTGGAGCTGGGTCTTTGCATTGAGATGGAGATCTCTGGGAGAACTTTCGCTGTTTGATATTATGTGGAGCCCGGAGGTCTCTGGTGGACCAATGTCCTGAACTCGGATCTCCTACCTCAGAGGCACAGGCCTGACAACCGCCCAGAGCGCCAAGACCCTGTCAGTCATACGGCTCAGAAGGGAGAAAAATGGAAAGAAAAAAGAAATGAAAATAAAATAAAGTTATTATTAAAACATTATTAAAAATAAAATAATTAAAGTTATTAAAAAATGAAAAAAAAATGAATGAAAGAAAGAAGAGAGGAACCAAACCAAAAAATAAATCCACCAATGATAACAAGCACTGAAAACTATAGCAAAAAAATGAACCAAAAAAATGGACAGATAGACCTTAGGACAAATGGTAAAAGCAAAGCTACACAGATAAAATCACACAAAGAAGCATACATATATATACACACTCACAAAAAGAAGGAAAAACATATATATTTTTTTAAAAAAAGGAAGAGAGCAACCATAGGAGTAAACAAACCTACTGAAGATAAGAAACTCTAAGTACTAAACTAAGATAAACATAAAACCAGAAACACATTAGACGCAAAAAGCAAACCCCAAGACTACAGCTGCTCCCAAAGTCCACCGCGTCAATTTTGGAATGATTCCTCATCTATTCAGGTATTCCAGAGATGCCAGGTACATCAATTTGATTTAATCCACTGCATGGAGATTTAATCCACTGCTCCTGAGGCTGCTGAGAGAAATTTCCCTTTCTCTTATTTGTTCGCACAGGCCCTGGGGTTCAGTTTTGGATTTAGCCCCGCCTCTGCATGTAGGTCGCCTGAGCGCGTCTGTTCTTCGCTCAGAGAGGATGGGGTTAAAGTAGCAGCTGATTAGGGGGCTCTGGCTCACTCAGGTCGGGGAGAGGGAGGGGTATGGAATGAGGGGTGAGCCTGCGGTGGCAGAGGGCGGTGTGACGTTGCACCAGCCTGAGGCACGCCGTGCATTCTCCCAGGGAAGTTGTCCCTGGATCCCGGGACCCTGGCAGTGGCGGGCTGCACAGGCTTCCAGGAAGGGACGTATGGATAGTGACCTGTGCTTGCACACAGGCTTCCTGGTGGCGGCAGCAGCAGCCTTAGCATTTCATGCCCGTCTCTGGTGTCCGAGCTGATAGCCAGGGCTTGCGCCTGTCTCTGGAGCTCATTTAGGTGGTGCTCTGAATACCCTCTCCTTGCGCTCCCTGAAACAATGGTCTCTTGCCTCTTAGGCAGTTCCAGACTTTTTCCCGGACTCCCTCCCATCTAGCTGTGGTGCACTAGCCCCATTCAGTCTGTGTTCACACAGCCAACCCCAGTCCTCTCCCTGGGATCTGACCTCTGAAGCCTGAGCCTCAGCTCCCAGCCCCCACCCACCCCAGTGGGTGAGCAGACAAGCCTCTCAGGCTGGTGAGTGCTTGTCGGCACCGATCCTCCGTGCAGGAATCTCTCTGCTTTCCCCTCTGCACCACTGTTGCTGTGCTCTCCTCCGTGGCTCTAAAGCTTCCCCCCTGCCGATCAGCCGTGTTCACCAGTGAAGGGCTTTCCTAGTGTGTGGAAACTTTTCCTCCTTCACAGCTCCCTCCCAGAGGTGCACGTCCCATCCCTATTCTTTTGTCTCTGTTTTTTCTTTTTTCATTTGCCCTATCCAGGTATGTGGGGAGTTTCTTGCCTTTGCGGAAGTCTAAGGTCTTCTGCCAGCGTTCAGTAGGTGTTCTGTAGTTGTTCCACATGTAGATGTATTTCTCATGTATTTGTGGGGAGGAAGGTGATCTCCACGTCTTACTCCTCCACCATTTTGAAGGTCTCCCCCACTTAAAAGCTTTTGCATAGCAAAGGAAACCATAAACAAGATAAAAAGACGGCCCTCAGAATGGGAGACAATATTTTCAAACGAAGCAACTGACAAGGGAATAATCTCTCAAATATACAAATAGCTCATTGACCTCAATATCAGAAAAACAATCAAAAAATGGGCAGGAGACCCAAATAGACATTTCTCTAAGGAAGACACACAGATGGCCAAGAGGCACATAAAAAGATACTCAACATCCCTAATTATTAGAGAAATGCAAATCAAAACTACAGTGAGGTATCACCTCACACCGGTTAGAACGGGCATCATCAGAAAATCTACAAACAACAAATGCTGGAGAGGGTGTGGAGAAAAGGGAATGCTCTTGCACTGTTGGTGGGAATGTAAACTGATACAGCCACTATGGAGAACAGTATGGAGGTTCCTTAAAAAGCTAAAAATAGGACTACCATATGACCCAGCAATCCCACTACTGGGCATATACCTGAGAAAACCATAATTAAAAAAGACACATGAAGCCCAATGTTCACTGCAGCACTATTTACAATAGCAAGGACATGGAAGCAACTTAAATGGCCATCGACAGATGAATGGATAAAGAAGATGTGGTACATATACACAATGGAATATTACTCAGCTATTAAAAGGAACGAAATTGGGTCATTTGTAGAGAGGCAGATGGACCTAGAGACTGTCATACAGACTGAAGTAAGTCAAAGAGAAAAACAAATATTGTATATTAACACATATATGTTGAATCTAGAAAAATGGTACAGATGAACTTATTTGCAAAACAGAAATAGACACACAGACATAGAGAACAAACGTATGGACACCAAAAGGGGGAAGCAGGGGGGAGGGGGTGTGAGATGAACTGGGAGATTGGGATTGACATGTATACACTGCTATGTATGGAACAGAGTAACTACTGAGAGCCTGCTGTATAGTGCAAGGAACTCTACTCAATGCTCTTTGGTGACCTAGATGGGAGGGAAATCCAGAAGGGAGGGGATATGTGTATACATATGGCTGATTCACTTCTCTGTACAGCAGAAACTAGCACAACATGATGAAGCAACTATACCTCAACAGAGTAAAAAACAAAACAAAACAGACATATGACCAATAGTTTGAGAGCAATTCAACATTAGGTATTCAATACATTTCAATCAGAACTAACAGGGCTTTGGAAACAGGAGAGAGAACCATTTATCACATTAGTATACTAGGTCCCCAAAGTTGTTAAAAACAACTGAGAAACAACATTCACACATAGAACACACTGCTACAGTATTTACACTTTGCTCAATTTGTGTGTGTGTGTTACTTGTACCATCATTCCTTTTCTACTATAGATACATTTAGATTTCTAAGTCTAGGGTGGTATATTGTGGCCCACTGCTAAAGAATTCCGCAAGGTAAGGACAAATCTGCTCATCCCATGAGATAATTGCAAGAATATTTATCCCATTTTATAAAGATATCACACTAAATTTATGAGATATTTATATGACTAGCCTGATAACAATCAAAGTTCAGTAAGATTCCAGATTACAGAATCAATGTAGCCAATAGAAATATAGAAAAATGCTGCTTCCAAGGTTGAACATTTGGAATAACAATATATGTGTGGATTTGTTTACATACTAAAGATATAACAAGATCTAAGAGAAAAGGGGATGATGGCATCTTCTTCTTCGACCTTTAGCCTTAAGATTCTTGAATCTCAATGGAAAACAGTCAATATAAACTCTTGCTTCAGGGAAGCTAATTTTTTTAATGATTAATTAAAATCTTTATAGAACAAAAAAGATTGTTCTATTGTTTGTTTATAGAACAAACATATTTGTTTTATTTTTCTAATTTTTTTTTTTCCTGAAGAGTATACTTTCCATACTTCAATGAGGTAATGGAAAATAATATTAGAATGAACAGCTGGGATGCTAAGAAGGCAAACATAGATGTTTATTAGAATATGGTTTTATTTTTGTTATCACTACTGGTACTCTTTCCATTCATTATCCCCTATTCATATGCTTTACCAATGTATTTTGTTCTTCTATAGTAATAGATTTGTTTAATTAGTACTGGTAGATGGTAGTAATAAAACTCTGGTCTCTATAGATTCCCAGCTCTTTACTCATTTTTACCATGGTTTCAGACGGCTCTTTTCTTGTCTTACATTCTTTCTCTCTCTGTGTCTAATTCTTTATATATCAATTTTCTCTCTCAAGAACTCCTAAATCTTTTATCCAACTCAGGCTATTTCATTAGAGTAATAAGGCTCTATGTTCTTACCATGGTCCATGATTTACATTTCTTGTAAAATCACATCCAAAAGTATATACCTATGAGGATCTTCTGGAGAGACAAGGGTCAAGGTATCCATAACCTCCAAAAAATTAAATATAACAGCTCTAGCAGGTCACACAATATTCACACACATTCAGGCAGTAATGATATATCACTTAGTAAACAGTATAAAGGTGAATATGCATCCAGATTACATAATTTAGTATTTCTTGGCTGTCTTATTTCCTAATCCCAGTTCATCCTGATCTGCTTCAAATACTCTTGGCCATGTGTATGTCTTCTTTGGAGAAAGGTCTATTTAGTTCTTCTGTTCATTTTTCGATTAGGATTTTTATTGTTGTTGCTCTGTACTAGCTTATTTAAGTGATCGTCAATTCTTTTTATAAATTTGCCTTTCCTATTGTGATATTCCCTTTCCTAGAGATTCATGCTTCTTCTCTATTTAGAGAAGACCTTTCAATATTTCTTTTAGGGTACATTTACTATTGCTGTCTTCTTTTAGTTTTTGTTTGTCTGAGAAATTCTTTTTTTTTTTAACTTTTTATTTTATATTGGAGTATAGCCGATTAATAATGTTGTAATAGTTTCAGGTGCACAGCAAAGGGACTCAGCAATACATATACATGTATCCATTCTCCTCCCAAACTCCCCTTCCACCCAGGCTGCCACATAACATTAAACAGAGCTCCCTGTGCTACACAGTAAGTCCTTGTTGGTTATCCATTTTAAATAAAGCAGTGTGTACTTGTCAATCCCAAGCTCCCTAATTATCCCTTCCCCTCATCCTTCCCCCCACCATAACCATAAGCTCCTTCTCTAAGTCTGTCAGTCTGTTTCTGTTCTGTAAATAGGTTCATTTGTACCATTTCTTTTTAGATTCCTTATATAAGGGGTATCATAGGATATTTCTCTTTCTCTGTATGACTTACTTCACCCAGTATGACAATCTCTAGGTCCATCCATGTTGCTGCAAATGGCATTATTTCATTCTTTTTAATGGCTGAGTTATATTCCATTGTATATATGTACCACATCTTCTTTATCCATTCCTCTGTCGATATATTTAGGTTGCTTCCATGTCCTGGCTATTGTGACTAGTGCTGCAATTAACAATGGGGTGCATGTATCCTTTCAGATCATGTTTTTCTCTGGATAAATGCCCAGGAGTGGGATTACAAAGTCATATGGTACCTCTATTTTTATTTTTTAAAGGAACCTCCATACTGTTCTCCATAGTGGCTGTACCAATTTACATTCCCAGCAACAGTGTAGGAGGGTTCCCTTCTCTCCACACCTTCTCCAGCATTTATTGTTTGTAGACTTTTTGATGATAGCCATTTTGACTGGTGTGAGGTGATATCTCATTGTAATTTTGATTTGCATTTCTCTATTAATTAGTGACGCTGAACATCTTTTCATGTGCCTCTTGGCCAGCTGTATGTCTTTGGAGAAATGTCTATTTATGTCTTCTGCCCATTTTTTGATTGGGTTGTTTGTTTTGATGATATTAAGTCTCATAAGCTGTTTGTAAACTTTGGAGACCAATCTCTTATTGGTCACATCATTTGCAAATATTTTCTCTTAATCTGTCATTTGTCTTTCGTTTTGTTTATGGTTTTCTTTGCTGTGCAAAAGCTTTTGAGTTTAATTAGGTCCCACTTGTTTCCTTTTGTTTTTATTTCCGTTATTATGGGAGAAGGATCGAAAAAGATATTCCTGTGATTTATGTCAGAGAGTGCTTTGCCTATGCTTTCCTCTAGGAGTTTTACAGTGTCTGGTCTCACATTTAGGTCTTTAATCCATTTTGAGCTTATTTTTGAGAATGGTGTTAAAGAATGATCTTGTCTGAGAAATTCTTTACCTCTCCTTCTATTGTAAATGATAATCTGTTGGGCAGATTATCTTAGGCTGCAGGCTTTTCCCTTTCAGGACTTTGAATATATCATGTCATTCCCTTCTGCCCTGCAAAGTTTCTGCAGAAAAATCAACTGATAGCCTTATAGGAGTTCCTTTGTAACTGACTCTTTGTTTTTTTCTTGCTGCCTTTAGAATCCTCTCTTTAACTTTTGCCATTTTAATTATGATGTCTTGGTGTGGGTTTGTCTGGATTCATCTTGTTTGGTATCCTCTGTGCTTCCTGTACCTGGACATCTGTTTCCTTCTTTAGGTTTGGGAAGTTTTCAGCCATAATTTCTTCAAATACTTTCTTTCTTTCTTTTTTTTTTTTTTTTGCGGTACGCGGGCCTCTCACTGTTGCGGCCTCTCCCGTTGCGGAGCACAGGCTCCGGATGCGCAGGCTCAGCAGCCATGGCTCACAGGCCCAGTCGCTCTGCAGCGTGTGTGATCTTCCCGGACCGGGGCACGAACCCATGTCCCCTGCATCGGCTGGCAGATTCTCAACCACTGCGCCACCAGGGAAGCCCTCAAATACGTTTTTAATCCCCCCTTCACCTTTTGGAACCCCTATCATGGGTAGGGTGTCACACTTTATATTATCCCATAGATCTCACATGTTTAATTTTTTTTTTCATGTTTCTATCTGCTGTTCTGATTGGGTGATTTCCATTATTCTATCTTCCAGATCACTTATTTGTTCTTCTGTGTTATTTATTCTGTTATTCAGTGCTTCTAGATTGGTTTTTATTTTGGCAATTGAGTTTTCTAATTTTGATTGGTTCCTCTTTATAGTTTCTAGTTC
Source organism: Phocoena sinus (assembly GCF_008692025.1). Lineage (NCBI taxonomy): Eukaryota > Metazoa > Chordata > Mammalia > Artiodactyla > Phocoenidae > Phocoena > Phocoena sinus. The sequence continues at coordinate 143,077,929 of NC_045764.1, read as the reverse complement.
CTTGTTATAATAACCTGTATTTCTATTGATAATCTTTCTCAATTTCTTTAGTATTTTTATTACCTCCTTTTTGAACTTGGGGTCTAGTAAACTGGTGAGACATTTCATTATTTGTTCTTTCAGGGGATTTCTCTTGTTTTAATTGGGATTAATTGCTCTGCTTTTTCATTTTACTTAACTTTCTCTGTCTCTGTGAATTTAGGAAAAACAGTTATCTACTGTGATCTTGAAGGGGTGTTTTTATGTGGGAGCATCCCTGTGTAGACTGTGTGAGTCCAATATTTTTGATGCAAGGGGTGTTTTTGGTATGGATGCCAGCCACATTTTTCCTCAGAGTGTGCTGGCCATTATTCCCTTGATACGGGGTGTGATTGGTGTTATGGTTTTCAGAGCCTGCACTGGATGCTAGGTGGGGCCTCCTCTCTGCTCACAGCCCTGTAGAGGGCAGGGTCTGCTTACCAGTTGGAGTAGAACTCCTGAGGGTTGGGTTTCATAAGGTTCCACTGCCTTTAAGTGCATGATTTGTCCCAAAGGAGGTGAGTGCTGAAGCAAGTGAGGCCATGTGGTCACAGCAAACCTATCTGCTGCCCATACAGGCATCTGTGGTTTTGCCTAAAAGCAGCCCAAGGTTGCATCCCTTTCTCTGTTGTGTTCATCCCAGACCTGGTGCTAGGCTGGTGCTGGGGGCCAGGGTGCTGTCACTGTAGGAATTGAGTTGGTTGTGCTGTGGCCTGGGACCTGGGTTGCTTCTGTGGCAGGCCTCTCCCAAGACCTGTCACCCCAGATCTGGCTCCAAGTGCTGGTGTAGGATGAGAACTGGTGTGCTCCCACTGGAAAATTAACCACTTGTGTACTCCTCCCCAGAGGCTGTCAACCCGAGACGTGAATTTCCGTGGTGCCACCTGGTGTGTGCACCAACAAACTCTGTGGTTGCTTAACCCGCACCCACCCACCTGAGTGTTAACCGTGGCTCTGATTCAGGACCTGTGGCCTGTCCCTGTGCACACACTGACAATAGGCTCTGAGATTTGGTCTGGAGTATGCCCCCAAGGCCTCCAGGCTGTCTCCATGCACGTAGACTGAGTCCTCTCCCAGGGCCCTTCCCTCTGAGATTCAGTACCTAGCCTCTGTGCATACTAGTAACCCTGGCTGGTGCAGGTTTTGGGCTAGGAAGTGTAGCAAGATGGCAGCTGTCAGCATAGATCTCTATCCTGATTGCTATCAAGCCAGCATGAGCTCACTCCTTGCAAGCAGAGTCCTGGCCCCATCAGCCCCTCTGTGTATCCCGACAGTCATCCCAGCAGGCAATGGGGCTCCCCAGGGCAAGGGGCTGCCCACGTGGGCCATCCCTCCATCACAGACCCCTCCCAGTGGCGATGATCCCATCCTGATCCTTTTTCCCCCATCCTACCCATTTACATGGCTATCTTTCTTGAAGCTTTCATTGTATAAGAGATCTTCTGCTAGTTTCCAGTTGGTTTTCTGTGAGAATTCTTCCACATGTAGGTGTACTTTTGATGTGTCTGTGGGTGGAGGTGAGCTCCACATCCTCCTACTCCACCATCTTGATCCTCTCCAATAAGTTTCTGCTTGTTTTATAGTGTTTCTGTGGAGGGGTGGGAGCTTGAAGCTCTAACACTAGCTGTTCTACTATCCACTATTAATTCTAAATAGATATGCTATATTACATAAGAAATTTGCCAAGGTAAAACAGTGTGTTACCGTTAGCATGATCTCTGTCTCATACCCAAAGATGATTTTTCAGAGCAAGAACTGTGAATATTTTCCAGTTTTCCTTTTATTCTACATTTCCACAGTACAGTTCCACTAACAAACAATACCAAAACTTTCCAAACACAAATAACTAGGCATGAATTCTGTTGGTTTGAAAGTGAATCCAACATGCTGTAAAGTTTTATTTAATAACCCTATGCATTTATTACATGGTCTTATTGCCATCATTCTTAAATTAGCTCATGTGAGACCCTGAATTAAAGATAAAAAGATACTCTCAAAACACTTTTTAGCTATTGTATTTTTCAGTTCTAAAATTTTCATTTGGTTCTTTTTAATAGTCTCTATTTTAGGGCTAAGATTTCATGTCTCTTCATTAATTACAAGCATGTTTTCTTTAATCACTGAGCCTAAATATAGTAGCTGCTTTAACAATCTTTGTCTGTTAATGCCAACAGCTGGGTCATCTTGGGGTTAATATCATTTGATTGTCCTCTTGAAAATGGGTCACTTTTTTTTATTTCTTTGTATGTTAAATAATTTTGGATTGCATCCTGTACATGGCTGAATGATATGTTGAAGAGATACTAAGTTTTGTTATATTATTCTGAAGAACAGGGATTTCTTTCTATTTCACTAAGCAGATGACTTGGGTAGACCTAACTGAAAACTGTCTGTTCTGCAGTGGACGGCAATCCAAAATTTAATTCAATTCCTTTAGCCTTAGCTGTGCTGACAGTAGTTTACTCATGGTCCAGATGTCAGCCAGAGATCTAGGGAGCTTTTTTACAGAATTTGAGGTGCCTCTCTTTGGCTCTATCTTTTCCAGGATTTCCCCACTCACTTTTCTTTTTATATTCTTTTCCATTATGGTTTATTACATGATATTAAATATACTTCCCTGTGCTATACAGTAGGACCTTGTGGTTTATTTTATATACAGTAGTTTGAATCTGCTAATCCCAAACTCTGAATTTATCCCTCCCCCACCCTCTTTCCCTTTTAGTAATCATAAGTTTGTTTTCTATATCAGTGAGTCTGTTTCTGTTTTGTAAATAAGTTCATTTGTATCATATTTTAGGTTCCACATATAATTGATGTCATATTTGTTTTTTTCTTTCTGACTGACATTACTTAGTATGATCATCTCTAGGTCCATCCATGTAATGCTGCAAATAGCGTTATTTCATTCTTTTTATGGTTGAGTAGTATTCCACTGTGTATATGTACATCATTTTCTTTATCCATTCATCTGTCAAAGGACATTTAGGTTGTTTCCATGTCTTGGCTTGTGAATAGTGCTGCTATGAACATAAGGGTGCACGTATCTCTTTGAAGGGTAGTTTTGTCTGGATATACGCTCAGGAGTGGGATTACTGAATCATACGGCAACTCTATTTTTAGTTTTTTGAGGATCCGCCATGCTGTTTTCCACAGTGGCTACACCAATTTACATTCCGACCAACAGTGTAGCTGGGTTCCCTTTTCTCCACACCCTCTCCAGCATTTGTTATTTGTAGATTTTTAAGGATGGCCATTCTGACCAGTGTGATGTAGTACCCCCATCACTTTAAAGCAGCTGTGGCTGCCCAAACTCTGTTTTTCCAGCCAGTAAGCCTACAGATTTCAGCTGCCAGCTAGGCCAAACCGGGGCCTATTCTGGGGTTAAGTGTTATATAAATGGGATACTCAACTAGTGCCTTCTTCCAAATGTCAGAATCTACTTGCTCTTGGTCACTCTCCAGTGCTTTCAGGTAGTTAAGGGGTATTTTTGGTCCAGACTTTATAATTGTTATTTGTGAAAACAACAGGGGCTTCTAATAGGGGGCTTCTAATAGGAACTACTACGCTACACTGGAATAGAACTTCCTCTCAAAGCAGTTTAAATGCTTATTCTTTTATTTATCAATAAAATTTAGTGCCACCTCTATGGGTCTGGCATTTAAAGTCATTCTACTCACTGCTGTAGAATAGGCAATATGAAAAAGAAAATGGCTATGTGAGAGAAGTTTGATTACACGTATCATCTGTTATACAATTACAAACTAGGTTCTAGAAATGACCGTTGGTGAAAAAAATAAATGTTTTGTATTTTAACCTGTTCCTATTTTTGTACCACTTTTAATTTTTGGGTGCCAAATGAGAACAGTCTTAGTGATTTTCATGGTTCTAAACATACATGCTTACTGAAAAAAGACAAAAATAATTCAATCAAAATAAAGAAGTATAAAGAATTGAAAATCACCAACATTTTACCAGAGATAACCCATTTAAAACTTGCTAATCATCCTTCTATACAAATTTCCATATATACACACACCTGTGCTATTAACTTGATTTTTCAGTTTGACAATATATCATTAGTAAGTTCACTAAAATGATTTTTAAATCTACATAAAATAGTCTATATATTTTAATTTAAAAACCCTATCGATAAATATTTTTGCTGCTTTTAGTTTTTCACATCTATAAACAACACTATTTACCTTAGTAAGTTTTCTAACTGTGAGCCATTGGGGTAGAAGAAAAGGTAATAGAAAGGGAACAGGCTTGGAGGCAAGACAGACCTGGGTGCCTGTTTCAGTTCTAGTCGATTTGCTAGCTTTATGTCCATAGGCAAGTTAGTGAAATTCTTTGAAAGCTGGACCACTGTTAAGAGGAGTAAGGTAAGCAAGGACATGAAAAATATCTACTATAATTCTGGGTACACAATAGGAACTTAAAAAATAAGTGCCTGTTTGTATGTGCATGGATGCACATACACACACATTATAAAACTATTAAGAAAGCAAAGATACTTGGTCAAAGCACATTTTTTTTAAGTATTTGAAATTTTGGTTTAATTTGCAACCTAAATGAAGAAGAGATTTATTTTGTTTCATTTTCATTTTAATACATCTCTACTGGAGTATAATTGCTTTACAATGTTGTGTTAGTTTCTGCTGTACAACAAAGTAAATCAGCTATATGCATACATATATCCTCGTATCCCCTCCCTCTTGAGCCTCCCTCTCACCCTCCCTATTCCAGCCCTCTAGGAGGTCACAAAGCATGGAGGTGATCTCCCTGTGCTATGCAGCAGCTTCCTACTAGCTATCTATTTTACATTTAGGTGTGTATATATGTCAATGCTACTCTCTTACTACACCCCAGCCTCCCCTTCCCCGCCATGTCCTCAAGTCTGTTCTCAACGTCTGCATCTTTATTCTTGCCCTACCACTAGGTTCATCAGTACCATTTTTCTAGGCTCCATATATATGTGTTAGCATACAGTATTTGTTTTTCTCTTTCTGACTTACTTCACTCTGTATGACAGACTCTAGGTCCATCCACCTCATTACAAATAACTCAATTTCATTCCTTTTATGGCTGAGCAATATTCCATTGTATACATGTGCCACATCTTTACCCATTCATCTGTCGATGGACATTTAGGTTGTTTCCATGTATTAAACCACATTATTTATTACTGACTTATGCATATACCAAAATTTTGTGTGAGAATCCATATTCAAATTTTATAATGAGTAGGACATAAAAGAATTTTTAAAATTACATCACCTTCTTTCAAACGTCAATGATATGCCTCTGACAAAGTTTTGTATATGATGTGGTTCTCCTTTGAACATTTTATTCCAGGCTGAATATAGCTAGGTAAATAATTGGGCATAGATAACACCTATTATTTAATTAATTTAATGCTATTTAAAAATCTCCTTAACAAAAGTTATCTCAAAACAATTTTATTCACTGATATTTAGTCATATGTGGAATATAAAATGTCTGATTTTCAGTAACTTTAATAGTAATAACCATCACTATGGTTTAGTTTTCAATAAGAATATCAGTGGTAAAAAATATTTTTAAGATGTTACAATATAATTTATATGTTTATTAGTAAAGAAGAGCAGAGGAAATTCATTTTAGTAAGGTTAAATATAGTATTTGGATGGAATTTTTGCCAAGACCTCTGTGTAAAGATATTAATAATAATTAGTAAGAGGAACAATAAAACACTGATCTATCTATAGGCAGTGAAAAAGTAAGAGAGGTAGGCTTAAACTATCTTTTCAAAGAGAGCCAAGAACTACTCATTTTACCAGATCAGATTGTTCTGATGTTGAGAGGAAAATTACCTACTCCACATTGCACAATGGTAGTGCAAAGTCTGTTTTTTTTGTTTCCCCCTTAAGGGACTAAATGATCAGAAATATGGTAGAGAGAAAACTTACAGCAATATAATGTTTCTAATATTTTAAATAAATACGTTTTTTCCATCATTCCTCTGGGATGCCCTTATCCTGAGGAGAATATAACATAGGAAAAGGTGCTCTCAATTAAGTGAATAGTACCAGAAAGAAGAGAGATGAAAATCATCAACACTGAACAAACCAGACAAAAACACTAAATTAATTGGGTTGGGAAGTGAATAAATTCCCAGTTTTAGATTCTTACCTATATGCCTTAAAGACCCCCAACATTCATTAGTCCTCCCAAATATGATTTTTTCCTTTTAATTCCTGACCTCAGGGATTGGCACTATCTTCCATGACATTGTCTAAGCTAAAAACCTGAATCAGTCTATTTCTACTCCTCACTTCTCAAGTCTACTTGGATCATATCACATAGGTGCCATTTACTGTGTGCTCACTATGTACCAGGCACTGTGCTAAGTACTTTATAAACATTTAATCACAAAATAACAACAGCAGGTTTTGTAATCCAACAAAGGCTGGTTTGTTCTATCCATATTTTTAGGAAAACACAGAATGGTTAAGATACAGGCACAGTCACAATCCAACTAAGATACAGAGTCTGTTTTATTAACCACTGTGATGTACCTCCCATATTTTCCATTACTGTTGGAAAGACATGAGCCTTGCCTTTATCATCATTCATCTAGATTGGTATAGAGCATCCTAAGTATTCTGCCCCTATACCTCCTTCCAATTCATTTGCTAATGATAGCAAATCCTCTGAAATATACCTGAAAAAATGTCTTTGTTTCAAAATCTTCAAAAGTTTCCCTCCCTAAGACATACAAATCATTTACAATGTGACTCCAGCAACTTAACATTCCATTGTCATCTCCTGAAGTTATTCTTAATAATCCCTTGACTTTAGACAAACTTGCATTTCTCAAAAACACTGTTTAGGGCTTCCCTGATGGCACATTGGTTAAGAATCCCCCTGCCAATGCAGGGGATATGGGTTCAATCCCTGGTCTGGGAAGATCCCATACACTGTGGAGCAACTAAGCCCGTGCACCAAAACTACTGAGCCTGCGCTCTACAGCTTGTGAGCCACAACTACCGAAGCCCACGCGCCTAGAGCCTGTGCTCCACAAAGAAGAGAAACCGCCGTGATGAGAAGCCCCCGCACCGCAATGAAGTGTAGCCCCCACTCGCCACAACTAGAGAAAGCCCACGTGCAGCATCGAAGACCCAACGCTGCCAAAATAAATAAATTATTTTAAAAACCAACTGCTTATTCATATATTGTCTTTGCTCACTTTTTTTTTTTTTTTTTTGCTTTAGAAGCCCTTCTCATCATATTCTTCATGAAGAATTCCTTTACCCTCTAAGCCAAAATCAGTCACTGTCCCCTTTGTGCTCTAAAAGTTTTAGTATATATATTTAACATAAAAATTACATTTTATAATGAATAAGACTGTCTCTTGCACAAGACATTGAAATCTTCAGGGTCATTCACTTAATCAACAAATATTTCTTCACTAATTATAACTGAAAAGGTTGACAAGCTGACTTACACAAAAATTTGGAATTTCTATTTGTCAGAGACACTTTTCAGAGAGTAAAAAGGGAAGCAACAGACTGCGAGAATAAATGTGTAATACACATTATCAAAGGACTCATCCAGAACACATAGGTAATTCCTACTATAAAGAAGAAAAAGACAGCTAACCTAACTTTTAAAACAGTCATTTCACAAAAGAGGATATCCAAATTATCTGAAAATATGCTCAATATCATTAGTTATTTATTAGAGAAATACATATATTGGAAACATTTTTGGTCACAATTCTCTGAAATAATTAAATGAAAAAAGACTGACAATACAAAATGTTAGTGAGAATGTGAAGTTAAGTGGAGTTCTCCTAAAATGCTAAAGAGAATATAAATGCATACATGTACTTGGGAAAACTGCAGAATCTAGTAAAATTATTCATTTATATACCCTACGATCCAGTATCTCTAGGTCACATCTAGCTTGTCTATTAGGTGGATATCTAATGAGATTATGTGTATATATGTGCACCAAAAGACATGTTCAAGACTGTTTATTGCAGCATTATTCATAACAGCCCCTAACTGGAAACAACCCAAATATCCTTCATCAAAAGAATGGATAACTAAACTGTACATTTAATAAATCAAAAAGCACAGCAATTATCCATTGCTATAAAGTTTGATACAGGTAAAGATAATTCATGGTGACAGAAATCAGATAGTAATTACCTTTGAGGAAGAGGGAAGGTGTAGTGATTGGAAGGGGGCATAGGGAGATTTCTGGGATGCTGGTGATACTGTATTTCTTTAGCTGTGGGTTACTCAGATGTGTTCTCTTTGTGATAATTTAACAAGCTTTACACTTACGATTTGTGACTTTTATGTACAACTCATATAGAATATTATACTTCATTAAAAAGTTTATTTTAGGAAACAGAACCGAAACAAGAGCTATGAAACTGGATGAGATAACCAAGTGAGTTTAAGTACAGAAGAAACAAATGCTAAATAAATTATTATTGAATAAATAAAAGGGCAAATGAGAGATTTAAGAACAGCAATCCAATTAAGAGAAGGGGTATCAAAAAGTAACAAATATTGGGCTTCCCTGGTGGCACAGTGGTTGAGAATCTGCCTGCTAATTCAGGGGACACGGGTTCAAGCCCTGGTCTGGGAGGATCCCACATGCCGCGGAGCAACTAGGCCCATGAGCCACAACTACTGAGCCTGCACGTCTGGAGCCTGTGCTCCGCAACAAGAGAGGCCGCAATAGTGAGAGGCCCGCGCACCGCGATTAAGAGTGGCCCCCACTTGCCACAACTAGAGAAAGCCCTCGCACAGAAACGAAGACCCAATGCAGCAAAAATAATCAACTCCTATTTCTAACATCTTCTAAAAAAAAACAAAGTAACAAATACTGAAGTAAACATTTCCTCAATGGGTCTGCTGTATTCACGTAGAAAGATTGGGTGAATGATGTTTTGTATCTATGCTACTACTAATTCTCATTACCATAAAAGAATCCAGAATCTGGGCTTGAACCTGGCTCCACCACTACTTGCTGTGTGACCTTGGACAAATCACTTAATGATCTTTGCTTCATTTTCCTCACTTATGAATAGGAACAATAATAGTACCCACCTCATATGTTTGTTATGAGGATTAAAATGAGTTAGTAGTTTTTAAGCAATTACCACAGTGCCTGATACGCTGAACATTAAACAAAAAAACAAAACACAATCCTGGCAAAAGGATATGACTTTGTGATTTCACTTTACTGAAGTTTATTTAAATCAATCAACTGAAAAACTACTAGATATAATAACAATGTTTCCTAGCAATAATCAGTTAAAAATATAATGCCAGAGTTCTGCTTTTGGGCAAAGTGCAGTAGATCATAGCACGTCAATACTTATATACCATAATGAGTAGACAATCAAATAATTACAAAAATCCTACTTTTTAAAAGACACTGAAAAGCTACAGAACCAATAAATTAGACAAAATAAGATTTTAGAAATGGGGAAACTTTTCTAAGTTAAACTGATAATCTGTAGCTTTTCTTACCCACCGCACCCATCTACACTGGGGATATTTGCTGATTTTGGTCACAGGGCTGACCATCAGCTTTTCCAGGCAGAGATCCTCTGCTGGGAGGAAAAGAAACCAGAAAGCTTTTAGACATTTAGAAACTGGAAACTTGAATAGACTTAAACACATGGCTGTTTTTTCCCTTGGAACAATTGTGGATTTCAGTGTTGTACATAAGCCTGCAAAGCTAGACAAAAAGCTTATGAAAGGCAGAGTGAAATCCTTTGCATTCTTCATGGTGCTTAAGAAAGAAAGATCTGCTAGGGAAGGCTAACCAAAGAACAATGAAAGTTTCCACTTCAAGATATCTGCCACTTTTTGAGGCTTATATTGGTTAGGCTGGAGGCAAGAGAGCTAGGCTGGAACCTAAGACTATCAAAGCTAAATCTCCTATTGTAACAGGAAGGAAGGGATGAAAACCCACCATATTCTCAACTCAGCTCTAACCCAGCAAAAGTTTTGACTGAATTGGAGTGATCACTTTCTCATATTTTCTACCTATCAGTAGAAAGGGAGACAGTATGATGGATGATAAATCATCTATAACCAATATGACTGTTTTACACAGGAAATATAAAAATTACTTGGTACGTAAGAAAATAGGGCACAATATTAAAAAGAAAACACAGATGAAAAACCCCACAAGAGATGCATGGGGAGTTTGCAGACAAGAATTTTAAAGTAAACTATGATTAATATATTCAAGAAAATAGAAGAGAGATAAATAAAACAGAAAAAATGATGGAAAATTTCACCAGGAAATGGAATCTATAAAAAATTAAATGGACATACTAGGACATAAAACTTACAATATCTGAAATTTAGATCTAAATGAGTAGGTTTATTAGGATTGAAGAACGTAAACACAGGTCAAAAGGAAAAATGCGGCAGAACACAGAATATTAAATTCAAAGACAAATAGACAAAAAAGTACAAACTGATGTAGAGAAAAGAATGAACAAACAGGACAAAACAAATATGTGAGACAGTCTCAAAAGTATATATATATGAATATATATATATATATATATGAACTAAATACTATATATGTTTTAGAGCTATTTCCTTAGTGATTGCACTAGGGTTTACTATATGTATCTTATCAAAATCTACTTTAGATTTAGAGTTTATTAACTTAATTTCATGAGATATAGAACCATTATTCCTACATAGTTCTAGTCTCTCATCTTTCCTTTTTGTGCTATTGTTATCCACGTTACATATACATATATATATATATGTGTCTTTGTACATACAAATACACATGCATCAAATTCAATAATTTGCTATAATTAAGATTTTATATAATTTATGTTTATTGAAGAAGCCAAGAAAAGTAAGAGGGCAAGTAAATATTTATAGAGTTTTTGATATTAACTTTCTTATTTACTATTTCTGGTTCTATTTGTTCCTGTGGATTCAAGATTTCATCTGGTGTTATATACTTACACTAATGCAGCTTTGCTCTCCAACCTACCTTCTTTGTTTTGTTATTTTCAAATATATTACATTTCTATATATTATTGGCTCAGCAAAAGTTGTATATGTATTGTCTTATACAATTGCTTTTCAAATCAGTAATGAGAGGAAAGGACAAAGAACATTCATCTATACTGTCTTTTATAACTACATAATTACCTTTACCAGTGCTCTTTCTGTGTGTGCATTTACTTTATGTGGCCACCTGTTTTCGGCCTGAAGAATTTTCGTATTTATTGCAAGGTGAATCTGTTAGCAATAAATTCTCTCAGTTTTTGTTTACCTGGGAGTGTATTTCATCTTCAATTTTGAAAGACAGTTTTTCCTGGATACAAGATCCTTGGTTTGTTGACAGGTTTTTTTTCTTTCAGTACTTTGAATGTGTCATACTACTGGCCTCCATTTTTATTGATGTTAAGTCAGATGTTAATTTTATCAGGTTCACTTCTTTTTGGTGAAAACTTTTTATAACTTTTATAAAACTTTTTATCTTTGTCTTTTGGCACTTTTACTATGATGTGTGGTATGAAACGGAAGACTGTGTCCCACCAAAATTCCTATATTGAAACTGTAATCACAATGTGATGGTATTTGGTAGGTGTGGGGTCTTTAGGAGGTAATTAGGTCATGAAGGTGAATTCGTTATGAATGGAATTAATGCCCTTATAACAAAAGGCCAAGGAGCTAGCTAGCTCTCTTTCTCATGTGAGGAATGGGAAGAAAGCTGTCTGCAACCCAGAGAAGGTCCTCATAAGAGCCTGACCATACTGACACCATTACCACGGACTTCTAGCCTCCAGAACTGTGAAAAATAACTTTTGTTGTATATGAGCCCTTTGCTATAGCAGCCTGAACTTACTAAAACCAGGTGCGTGGGTATGGATCTATTTTAGCTAGTCTTATCTGGAATTGGTGGAGCTTCTTGGATGTGTACATTAATGTTTATAATTAAATTTGGCAAATTTTCAGACATTATTTTTTAACATATTTTTTGTGCTCTTTTATCTCCTTGTACTCCCATTACCACATGTTGGTGTGCTTAATGGTGTTCCACCTTTGTCTGAGGTTCTGATCATTTGCCTATCTTTAAGTCTGCTGTCAACTCAGAACAGATGTTGAGTGAGCCCCACTAGCAAATCTTCCATTTCATTTATTATACTCGCAACTCCAGAATTTTCATTTGGTTCTTTTAAAAAATAATTTATATTTCTATTGATAGTCTCTATTTGATGAGACACTGTCATCATGGCTTCTTTCCTTCTTTCAATATGGCTTCCTAGAAGATTTGTTTCTTTTTCTAAAAACGTATTTAAATAGACTGCTTTGAAATCTGTTAAATTCAATATCTAGGACCTCTCACAGGCAGTTTCTGCTGTCTGCTTTGTTTCTTGTGTATGGTCACACTCTCCTATTCTTTGTGTCTTAAAATACTTGTTGAAAATTGGACATATTATATAATATATTGTAGCAACCTGGGATACTGACACCCTTCCCTCTCTTCAGAGCTTTGTTGTTTGATTATTTATTTGTTTACTGAAATCAGCTAGGCTACTTTAAAAAGACTATTTCCACCCTGTACGAAACTTCTGATATTGCTCCTCAGAGGGTACAGCCAAGGCATACACAAAGTCACCTTGGGAAGACAGTGGTTTTAGTAGGGGTTTCTTCAACTGTCTCTTCTTTCCTTGATCTGTTAAGCTATTTGCCTCTTTGCTGGCACATCCAGCTGTTATGCTCCACTAATGATACTACTGTGATGAACAATGCCTGGGGACATACGTTGCGCCACAGTCTGATCAATTAAATTCAGACAGGGTAGATTTTCATTTCATCTTTGAGGTTTGTTCTCATTCAAGGATTCTTTTTAGCTGACTTTCTCCCAGGTTCAGTCTGATAAACTAATTTAGCTTCTTGCTCTTTTAGAGAGATTATCAGCCTACTCTGAATTGTTTACCACCAAAATATCCATTGTTTTTGAGAGTGACCTTAGGCTTGAACTTCCCCACATTGTTTCAAATAAGGCCTTTCCTTTGGGAACAGCTTAAGAGTAATATATTCTTATGGACTACCCTGGAAAAAATCTTTAAGCCACTGTTCCAAGTGCTGTGTAGGGGTGGTAGCCTTTGGTCTGCTTGGGCTGCCTCTCCTAATGTGGATGTTCTGCCCTATGAGCAAGCTGGAGTGAGGATGATGAGGCCTCCAGTATTCTCAGTGTGCTGCATCAGGACTAGAGCTACCCTCCTATGAATGCGGGCTGGGTAAAGGAAGGGAGCCCCTGACTTTCGACTGCATTCATCAGGAATCCAACCTCTGCAATTCAGAGTTGGAGGCATGAGAAATGATGAAGCCCTGCCCATCTTGGAGAGATACCATAACCCTTAATTGGGAGCTGAGGGGAGAGGAAGCCCCACACTCGAGGCCACATCTACCCAGAGTGAAATTTCCATCAAGATGAGGAGGGGTTACTTCTACACTGTTGGTGGGAATGTAAATTGATGCAGCCACTATGGAAAACAGTATGGAGGTTCCTCAGAAAACTAAAAACAAAATTACCATATGATCCAGCAATCCTACTCTGGACAAAACTATAATCCAAAAAGATACATGCACCCCTAAGTTCATAGCAGCACTATTCACAATAGCCAAGATGTGGAAACAACCTAAATGTCCATCAACAGATGAATGGATAAAGAAGATGTGGTATATATATACAATGGAATACTACTCATCCATAAAAAAGAACAAAATAATGCCATTTGAAGCAACATGGATGCAACTAGAGATTACCATACTAAGTGAAGTCAGAAAAAGAAAGACAAATACCATATGATATCACTTATATGTGGATAATCTAAAATATGGCACAAATGAACCTATTCTACAAAACAGAAACAGACAGACATAAAGATAAGACTTGTGGCTGCCAAGGGGGAGAGGGGGAGAGAGAGGGATGGACTGGGAATTTGGGGTTGGTAGATACAAACCATTATTACATTTAGAATGGATAAACAACACAGTCCTACTGTATAGCACAGGGAACTATATCCAATCTCCTGGGATAAACCATAATAGAAAAGGATATTTAAAAAAGAATGTATATATGCATAAAACTGAGTCACTTTGCTGTACAGCAGAGATTGGCACAACACTGTAAATCAACTATACTTCAGTTAAAAAAAAAGATGAGGAGGGGTTAAAATAAAAATAGAGAAAGCATTCCATTTATAGTAGGAAACAAAAAATAGGACATAAACTCTTTGCCTAACCATAGGTCTTGAACATTTGTCCTTTTATTCTCTTAACAGCTTTTGTTTTATATTTAAATCTATAATCCATTTTGAGTTAATTTTTATATAAGAGGTATAAAATGGGTGAGGTTAATTTTTTTGCTTATGGATGCCCAACTATTCCAGCATCATTTGTTGAAAAGGTTATCCACTGAAGTACTTTTGTAGCTTTATTAAACATCAAATGGACATATTTGTGTGAGTCTACTTACTGGTTATACATTCTGTTTCATTGATATTATCTATCTATCTGCCAATACTACACTATCTTGATTACTGTAGCTAACAGTAAACCTTATCATTGGGTAGAGCTAGTCCTTCCCTTTATTCTTTTTTGAAATTGTTTTAGCTATTCTAGAACCTATGCCTTTCCATATAATTTTAAAATAAATTTATGTAATTGTATGTCATAAAAAAAACTTGTTGGGTTTTTTAATAGAAAGTGCATAAACCTATATGTCAATTTGGAGAACAATGACACCCTTACTATGTTTAATCTTTCCATCCATGAACATGGTATGCCTGTCCATTTCTTTAAGTGGCCTTTTATTTCTTCAGCATTTTGTAGTTTTAAGCATACAGATATGTGTGTTCTTAAGTGCGACCTATTTAATTTTATTTGAAGTAATTGTAAATGGTATTGTTTTAAATTTCAGCTTCCTACTGTTGTAATTATATAAAAATCAAATTGACCTTTTTGATGTTGATCTTATATCCCCCAAATTAACTGAACTGACTTATTAGCTGCAGTTTTTCTCTAGATACTTTTTTCTACATAGACAATCATGTGATCTGCAAATAGGGAGTTTTATTTCTTACTTTCCAATCTTTGTGCCTTTTAATACGTTTTCTTGCCTTCCTGTGCTACTGAGAACTTCTAGTGCTCGGTTGGAGGAAAGTAGTGAGAGCGGACAACCTTGCTTTTTTCCTGATCTTAAGAGGAAGGCACTCATTCTTTCACCATTAAGTATATTGTTAGCTCTAATTTTTTGTAGATGTTCTATATCAAGTTCAGGAGGTTTCCCCCCACCCCATTCCTATTTTGTTAAGAGCTTTTTCAAGAACAGGTTTTAGATTTTGTCAAACACCTTTTCTGCATCAATTGATATGACCATATAATTTTTCTTTTTTAGCTTGTAGATATGATAGATTACATTGATTGTTTTTCCAATGTTGAACAAGTTTTTACCTCAAATAAATCCCACTTAGTAGTAGTGTGTAATAATTTTTTATACATTGTTGGATTTGATTTGGTAATATTTAGTAGAGGATTTTAAGTTCGTAAGAGATCTTGGTCTACAGTTTTCATTTTTGTACTGTCTTTTTCTGATTTTAGTATCAATGTAATACTAGCCTCATAAAACAAGGTGGGAAATGACTCAGTAAAGCTGAGTAAAATAGATATTAATTCTTCTTTAATGTGTGACAGAATTCTCCCATGAAACCATCCGGGACTGGAGCTTTATTAGGAGCTTTTTCATTACAAATTTAATTTCTTTAATGGTTATACAACTATGCAGATTGCCTATGTCATTGTGGTTAGTTTTGGTAGTATGTGGGTTTTGAGGAAGTGGTCCGTTTCTTCTAAGTTGTCCAATTTATGAGTATAGTTTTTCAAAGCCTTTTCTAATTATCCTTTTAATGACTAAAAGATATGCAGTGATAGTCTTTGTCCTATCCTAATATAGGTGATTGTGCCTTCTTTAGTTTCGTTAGTCTAGTAAGAGGTTTACTAATTTTATTGAGTTTTTAAAGAACCAGCTTTTTATTTGATTTTCCCCTGTCGTTTTAATGTTCCCAATTTCACTGATTCCAATTCTTAAGTATCTCCTGTCTTCTTCTTGCTCTGACTATATCTGGCTCTTATTTTTCTAGTTTCTTGAGGAAGAAACATAGATTAGTGACTTGAGAGCTTTCCCCTGCCCTAAAAATTAGTGTTTTCATGGTATATCTTTTTCTATCCTTTTACTTTCAACCTACCTATGTCATTGTTTTTCAAATGAGTTGCTTGAGAATGGCATATGTTGGATCATTTCTAAAAATCCATTACATCAATTTCTGTCTTTTAATTGGTATATTTAGATTATTTATTTAAGGTAATTGTTGATATCTCAGGATTTAAATCTGCCATTTTATTATTTATCTTTTGTTGTATCTTCTGTTTCTCTTTTCATGCCTTATTGTGGATTACTTGAGCACTTTTTAGGATTCCATCTTAACTTACAGTGTTTTTGAGTACACAATTTTAAATACTTCAGTGGTTGCTTGGTGTTTCAATATACAGATGTAACTTAAAACAGTCTACTGGTATTGGCGTTTTGTCATTTCAAGTGAAATACCAAAACTCTACTTCCACTTAGGCACCTTTACCCTCCCACATTTTAAATATGATTATGTTCAGTATTTACTTTACATACATTGTGCACCACATCATATGGTGTTATAATTTTTGCTTCAACCTTCAAATGTGATTTAAGAAAATCATAAAAAAAGATCAGCTAATCTATTTACCCATTCTGCTGTTGTTCTTCCTTTCTAAATTTTCAAGCCTTTTTCTCTTAACATTTCCTTTCTCTTTAGAGAATTTATTTACCCATTCTTTCAGGATAGGTTTCCTAGTGACAAATTCTTTTATTTTGCTTTTGTCTGAGTATCTGCTTTCCATTCATTCCTGAAGGATAATTTGACTGGATGTAGACTTTGTGCCGGGTAGTTCTTTCTTTCAGCACTTGAAAAATGTTGTGCCGCTTCCTTCTGGAGTCACTGCCTACCCTGCCACCACACCCCCCCCGCCCACCTTCAGTGTTTTATATTGGAGATGGTACTTTTCAGTTCTGTAATTTCCATTTGGCTCCTTTTTGTAATTTCTATTTTCTTCATTTGTTTCAAGAGAATTACTAATAGCTTGTTGAAGCATTTTTATGCTTGTTGCTTTAAAATCCTTGTCAGATAATTCCAACATGTGATTATTCTTCATACTGGTGTTTGTTCACTGTTTTCTTCTCATTCAAGTTGTGATTTTCATTGATCTTGGTATGATGAGTGACTTTTGACTGTTCCCAGGACGTTCTGGATATTATGAGACTCTGAATCCTATTTAATCTTTTTAAGATGTCCTCTTGTTGACTTGTAGTATAAGGGCCATATGTTTAGCTTCTTGCTGGGTCCCACTGACACCACTCTGGCAGAAGTGAAGCACTGATTCCCACTGCCTCATTGAAGACAATAGGGTAGAAGTTTAACTCTTCTCTTAACCTTGCTGAAACCTTTCTGGTGAAAGTGGTGCATCACCTTGCTCCACACTGTTGTTAGTATGAGATATTCAGCTCCCTGCTGGACCCTGTTAACACTGAGAGGGGAAGGGAAGTAGAAGGTTGACTCATACTGAGAGTGCAGTAACATCTCCACTGATGTTGATGTATATGAAGGTGGAGTGTCATCTCCCTTAAAGGCCTCATTAACACAGTAAAGGGAGGGTGAAGTAGAGTGGTGACTAGTCCTATCTTGCACTGCCTCTTGGTCTAACTTCTGCTGGGTTGGGGGAGTCTCGGCTCATCACTGGACCCTACTGACACTACCCTGCAGGAGGAATCAGAGCATAACCTGTTTCCACTGGGCTGGTGATAGAATATCAACTCCCTACTTGGTCCCCACTACCATATTCTGGCAGGGAAATCAGAGAACTGTCTACTCTGCTATGTGAGAGATGGAAGAATAGCTCCCTGATCACCCCACCAACACCACTGGCAGAGGGGATTCAGAGATCTGCTACCTGCTTCTGTCAGGTGGCAGGGGGGGTGAGGTGGAAGATCAGCTCCCTTCTTGGCTCTGCTGAAACTCTGGGGAAGTTAAGTAGTTTTCTCATTGGCATTTGGCCGGAGTAGGGAGGGTATGCCAAAAAAGGCTTTCTGTTCTGTTAGTCCACCCTTGTCTTGGGTCCTTTGGCAAGAGGGAACAGGCTTTTCTACGTGCTTTTCTTCTCTGCCTGTTGGTGGTTCCAGGTTGGAGGCTGGGTAAAATGTGAGACAAAAAGAAACCCAGGTAACTCACTGCCATGTCATTCCTCAAGTCCTGAAGTCCTAAGGCAGTCTGATTTCTTCTTCCTACCTTTCAGAGTCTTTCTATGCTTGTTTATTTTTTAATATAAACAAACAAAAGTCCAGGGATTTTTAATTGTGAGAGGAAAGATTTTGGAAGAACAGGGCTACTCCACCTTGGTTAGAACCAAAAGTCTTCTCAGTAGGAACACTTTTGAACTTGACAAACTCAGTGTAATATCTGGAGCAATTAATACATGAGCCAACAGAATAAAAAAGAAAAACAACATACAACCTTTCCTACTATACAAAAAAAGCACTATAATCATAATAGTATGGTGCTAGCAAAGGAACAGATGAACAGATCAATGAAACAACAGTTCAGGAAGAGAGAGATTTGTGTATGTGTATGTGTGTGTCTAGGCATATGAAAATTTAATACATGGTACCTGAGGCAGTTCAAACCATAGGGGGAAAAGATGGATTTTTCAATAAATTGGGCTGGGGAAATAGATACATTTGGAAAATATTATGAAAGTTTAGTTATCTCATTTGTAAATAAAAACAAATTTATAAAAAAAAAAAAAAAAAACAAATTTATACCAATATAAATTACAAATATATTAAGGAGTTAATACTTAAATATCTCTATTTTAAATAAATTCAGCCAAGTGGCAGTATAAATTGGCTTAACTACCTTGGAAAACAGTTTGATTTCATCCAGAAAATATACATTACTAAAACTCAGGAATCCCATTCCTCAGTATATATTTCAGAGAAACTCTTACACAGGATATTTTATAAGACTTTTATAGCACCATTTTTCATAATAGTTCCAAATGGAAATAAGTTGAATATCCTTCAACAGAAGGATGTCTCAATAATTTGTGGCACAATGCACTATTTTATAGCAAAAAATAAAACAAAAAAATAAACCAAAAACAACCCCCCCAAAAACCTTAGCTATAGACAACAACCTGATGAATCTCATAGTATTGAAAAAAAGAAGCAAGGCACAATAGATTGAATACAATGCAACTCAATTCATACAAAGTTCAAAGAGAAACAAAAATAAATTGTAATATTTAAGGATGTATACATATATAGTAAAACTAAATAAAAGAAAGGAACTGATAATGATAAAAATTCAGGGTATTGGGTGGAAGAGATGGTTGTGATTGGGCTAGGAATGTATTTGCTGTTTATCCCTTAAGGCTTTGGCCAAGCAGCCATTCAATATGAGGTGATTTACGGTAAATTATAAATGTATGCTTAATTCAAACTATGTATGAACTAAATAATGATTTCTGGTGCTAGAAACGATGTGAAAGATTACCACATCTGACAAAAATTGAATTATGCTTCATCAACCAATCATATCTTTTTAATAGTAAATGTACACATGCATATTTATTTATACACAGTATACTACAAAGAGTATATTTCAAATTTAGACTTAATTGTACTATTTAGGTAATTTTAAATTACTCATATACTAGCCAAATAAAATAAACATTACAACCAGATGTTTCAAATTTCCTCCAATCAAAACAAAAAGATATCAGCTGAAAATACTAATGGTGCCAAAAAATGTTGAAATATTTTATGACTGCTTTTCTTCCAACACTTTTGAAAGGAAGAATCAATTTCACATTTTTTTATGCCTCAGGCCTCAAACTCTCTAAAGCTGTTTTAGATACAGTAACTGATGGAAAAAAATCACTATTACATGTCATCCATGAATCATGTTTTTTTTCAAGGAATCTCTTGAGGAGTAACTGTTAAAATTCTATAATTAAAAAGAAAACACGGGCTTCCCTGGTGGAGCAGTGGTTGAGAGTCTGCCTGCTGATGCAGGGGACATGGGTTCGTGCCCCGGTCCGGGAAGATCCCACATGCCGCGGAGCGGCTGGGCCCGTGAGCCATGGCCGCTGAGCCTGCGCGTCCAGAGCCTGTGCTCCGCAACGGGAGAGGCCACAACAGTGAGAGGCCCGCGTACCGGAAAAAAAAAAAAAAAAAAAAAAACACAATGAAAAACACTACTCCTTTAGAGAAAAGTCACTACTAAAAAATTTAAAGCATTTCTGCTAATTAATTAAACTAATAAAAGAGTATATTTATCCTCTGTTTCTAGGATGGGCCTTCCCCAAGGCAACAGTTTTGGGCCACTATTATGATCTCATATAGCTCTTTTAGGCAATTCCACTAACTAGCATGGCCTCAGCTAACTTTTGCATAATGACAAATCTCAGTAACAACTGAAAGACAGAATTATCTTTCTTTTGAGTTACAAGCTGATTTACCCAATGGCTTAGTGGATATATGGTTATCTAAGAGGAACCTCAAATTCAATAAGTCCAAAACTTACCCTATTTCCTCTCAAACTTATTCCTTGTTTTGTATCTCCTCTTTAGGTTAACACCAACACAATCTACTCAGATTCCCAAGGCAGAAACCTAGGTCAACCTTTCCAGCTTCCCTTAAATATCCAATAAATCACCAAGTATTGCTGATTCTATTTTCTTAAATAATATTTCTTGAATCTGAGGCTTTTTTCTTCAGCCTCACTGCCACTGCTTTAGTTCAAGTTTCAATCGTTGCCTATATTCCTGCAATCTGGTCTCCTTCCTTATAGATGGAACCTCTTCTCCACTGAAATAATTTTTCTCACTCATCAAAGAAAAACCTAATAAAATCACCAACATGATTATGCCACTTTCTTTCTTAAAATCACATAATGGCACCCCATAGTTTTCAGTTTAAAATCCAAATTTCTTAACATGGCATAAAGGCCCAATGACAATCCTACATCTCAACAATCTTTATTTTACACGTGTGATCTATCTGGTGTCATATTATCTCCTATTTATGCATTCACAAGTGCCTCTGCTTCTGTACAGAATTCCAATTTGCTTAGTACACCTCTTGGAAAGATTTTGCTGATTATCTTTTTTGAATGACCAAGTGTCCTTCCTTCCTATGTATTTCATAGAATACTTTGTTTACCTTTATCACTTAACACATATTGCAACTGTAATATAAGACAGAGCACCTTTAAGCACCACAAAAAATTAATTTCAACAAGCTCACCTTTATTAATTCCCATTTTATTTTCTGAAAAATGAGAGATATGGATTAGACATAAGGTTCCTCTCAGCCAAACTACTTTATGAATTTATGTCAAGTTGGAAAGAGTCTCTTGACACTCCTGACTTTTTTCCCCCACTTGCTGCTAGAATACAATCATGGTATTAATTACTGGTGTTGTCCACACAGAACACCTGAGATACTGAAAGTAACAGTATAGAACATAAACATGAATTTAACTTATTTAAAAATAATGTAACCAAGTTTAGGAATTATTTACTAAGATTTGAATTTACTGAACTTGATTTAGAAAAGTTTGATCAAATCAAACTTAACAATTTGTTGAGATCTTTACATGTACTGTTAAGAGGCTCAACTTGTCTTGTTTACCCTTGACTATTGCTATCCAATTGTTAAATTTTATTCATGGAAAAGACTAAGTTCAGTTCTCTTTAGACTGTAAACTGCTTTTAGGAAAGGGCCATGTGTTATGCTAGAAGACTAACAGTTCACAGGATTTAGTAAAATGTTAGAGACAGAAAAATGTAACAATGCTGTAATATTCAAAGAATAAGGTCAATTTTTCATGTATTGTGCTGTAAATTTTAAATTGAGATTGACCTACTGTGTTATCAAAGGAACCAGGAAGTATATACTAGAAGACTAATATTATTTATAATTGGTGAAAGATAGGGAAAAGAAATTCAAACAAGATTTTAAAAAGTCCATTATGCATACTAATGCTTATAAAGTGTTTTCTTAAGTAAATTTTCAATGAATTTTACAAGAAAGGGTTGTTTTCTTGATTTTCCTAACATGTATTGATGATGGTAGATGAAATCTGATGATGATTATCTGATATGTATATTTTAATTCAAACAGGATAACTGGGAATTAAATGATGTCCTAACACTGCCAAAGATTCAATAGGATAAAGAAAAAACAATTATTTGCCCACCTTCCCACTGAGACACTGATTCTTTGTAGAGGTGAAAAACGCCATACTATACCTTGATTTCTTCTATTTCATCTGGTACTATCTTGTATGCTGATATAGTCCCACCCAACCTGAAATTAGGAGAAAAAAATATTCTCAAAACTGGCAACAGTGTATTAAAAATATGGACTATTTCTTCCATTAGCATCAGAGTGCCACCAATAATTGCCCATTACCCACCCCAATAACCATGGAGGAAAAACAACCATTTTGTGCTCAGGTTTTCCATATAGTAGTTTAAAAAGGTAGACAGTAAATGACTACTGAAAGAGGAAACGTAAGTTAGATTTTTAACCATAATTAAACTTCTCTTATCGATGGTTTTAATGATGCTCAAACTGTCACTTTTACTGATAGATTCTGTCACAACTAAGATGTATCAAGAACAATAGCAGACATTTCTATTTTCATGGCATCATGAGACACAGCTAGGTTTAGAATACCTATCAATTTAACATACCATCAGTATTCTATAGTATTGTACTCAGGAAGACTGATTCCAAATTTCATGTTCTTTCCCTTACAACACACTGCTTTCCTCACTAAAGGAATCATTCTAGAGGTAAAGTGCTCTTTTACTCTAATCGCAATTTTTCAAAGGTCCCACAACTAGGAGTGGCAGACTGGACTTAAGAACTCACTTCCAGAAACTGATAAGCAAATTCTAAAATTCATATGGAAATTCAAGGAACACATAACAGTCAAAAAATCTTGAAAAGAAGAAAGCTGGAGAAGTTACACTTTCTGATTTCAAGTCACTACAGATCTACAATAATCAAGACAATGTGGAGCTGGCATAAGGACAGACATGTAAAGCAATAGGGTACAACTGAAAGTCCAGAAACAAACATCACATTTATGGTCAACTAGTTTTTGTTTTCCTTTTTATTTTATTGTAATAAATATAGTTAACATTTTAACCATGTTTAAGTGTACAGCTAAGTGACAATTACATTCATAATGATGTGCAACCATCATTACTATTTGTTTCCAAAACTTATCCATAACTTAAACAGAAACTCTGTAATCATTAAGGAATAACTCCTAATTTTCCCCTTCCCCCAGGCCCTGGTAACTCCTAAACAACATTGTCTTTACGAATTTGACTACTCTAGGAAACTCACATAGAGGAATCATACAATATCCGTCCTTTTGTATCTGGCATATTCCACTCAGCATAGTTCTCAAGCTTTATCCACATGGTAGCATGTATCAGAACTTCAATCTATGAATTACTCAATCATATGGTAATTCCATGTTTAGCATTTGAAGGACTGCCAAAGAGTTTTCCACAGTGGCTGTACGATTTTACACTACCACCAAGAATGCATGATGGTTCCAATTTATCCACATCTTCATCAATACTTGTTATTCTAATTTTTTAATGGCTACCCTAATGGGTGTAAACTGGTAACTCATAGTTTTGAGACTCGCATTTCCCTAATAAGCAGTGATATAGAGCATGGGTCCCCAACCCAGGGAACGGTGGGCAAGCGATGGGCAAGTGACTAAAGCTTCATCTGCCACTCCCTGTCCCTCGAATTACCACCTAAACCATCCCGCCCTGCCCTGTCACTGGAAAAATTGTTTTACATAAAACCAGTCCCAGGTGACAAAAAGGTTGGGGACCACTGCTACAGAGTATCTTTTCATGTTCTTATTGGCCATTTGTATATCTTCTCTAAAGAAATATCTATTCAAGTGCTCTGGCAATTTTTAAATTGGGTTGTTTGTCTTTTTGCTGTTGAGTTGTAGTTTTCCATATATTCTGGATATTAAACTCTTACCTATTATTTCCAAATATTTTCTCTCATTCTGTAGGCTGTCTTTTAACGTTCTTGATAATACTTTGATTCACAAAAACTTTTAATTTTGGTGCCGCACAATTTATGCATTTTTTTCTTTTCATGCTCACCTTACTGGTGTCATGCATTAAGAATCCATTGCCAAGCAGAAACTAACACACCATTGTAAAGCAATTATACTCCAATAAAGATGTAATAAAAAAAAAAAAAAAAAAAGAATCCACTGCCAAATCCAAGGCCTTGAAGATTTATCCTTATGTTTTCTTCAAAGTGTTTTATGGTTTTAGTTCTTCTATTTAGAACACTGATCTGTTTTGAGTTCATGTTTGAATACGGTGTGAGATATGGGTTCAAGTTAATTCTTTTCCATGTGGAAATCCAATCATTTAGCAACATTTGTTGACAAGCTTTTTCTTTCCCAAAGCTGTTGTCAAAGCTTTGACTTAGCACCCTTGTCTAAAATGAATTTTCCATAGATACGGGTTTATTTCTGGATCCTTAATTTTATTCAATTGGTCTATAGGTCTATCTTTTTGTGGTTCTCAGCATAGAAGTCTTTTACCACACTGGTTAAATGTATTCCTAGGCATTTATTTTCAGATGCTATTTTAAATGGCGTAGCTTTTAATTTCCTTTTCAGATTGTTTATTGCCAGTGTATAGAAACAAGTAATTTTCATGTGTTGATCTTGTACCCTGTAACTTTGCTGAACTTGTTTATTTTTTTTAATTTATTTATTTATTTTTGGCTGTGTTCAGTCTTTGCTGCTGTGCACGGGCTTTCTCTAGTTGCGTGGGCTTCTCTTGTTGAAGATCATGGGCTCTAGACGCGTGGGTTAAAGTAGCTGTGGCATGCAGGCTCAGTAGCGGTGGCTCGAGGGCTCTAGAGCACAGGCTCAGTAGTTGTGGTGAATGGCCTTAGTTACTGCACGGCATGTGGGATCTTCCTGGACAGCGGCCGAACCCGTGTCCCCTGCATTGGTAGGCGGATTCTTAACCACTGCGCCACCAGGGAAGTCCCTGAACTTGTTTATTGACTCTAGTAACTTTCTTGTGGATTATCTATATACAGGATCATATTATCTGTGAATAGAGGTAGATTTACTTCTCACTTAACAGGCTGGATGCCTTTTATTTCTTGTCCTTGTCTAAATACTCTGGCTAGAACTTCCAGTGCAACGTTCAACATCAGTGGTGAAAGCAGGTATCTTTGTCTTGTTCCAGATATAAAAAGAAAGCTTTCCATTTTTCACAACTGAATATGGCGTTAGTTGTGGGGTTTTCACAAATGCCTTTTATCAGGTTAAGGAAGTTCCCTCTGTTCCTAGTTTTCTGAGTGTTTTTACCATGAAAAGAATGCTGTATTTTTGTTAAATGCTTTCTCTGTGTCAAATGAGATGATCATGTGGTTTTCTGCTTTTCAATCTTTCTATTAATGTGGTATTATTGCAGTGATTAATTTTCTTATATTGAACTACCCTTGAACACCTGGGGTAATCTCACTTGGTCACTGTGTATAATTCTTTTAATATGTGGTTGCATTCAGTGTCCTAATACTTTCCTATTTTGCATCTATATTCATAAGGGTTATTACTCTATAATTTTTCTTTCTTCTGGATGTCTTATGTCTTTTAGTGGCTTTGGAAGCAAGGTAATTCTGGCCTCATTGAATGAGTTAGAAAGTATTTTCTCCTCTTCTGTTTTATGGAAGAGTTTGAAAAGCATAATGTTAATTCTTTAAATGTTTGGAATAATTTACCAGTGAAGTAATCTGGTCCTAGACTTTTCTTTGGTGGGAGATTCTTTTTTTTTTTTTTTTTGTAATTAATTTTTATTGGAGTATAGTTGTTTTACAATCTTCTGTTTGGTGGGAGGTTTTTAATTGTTGAAAATCTGTTTACTTGTTACAGATCTGTTGAGACTTTATTTTTATGTCAGTTTAGGTAGTTCACATGCTTCTTGGAATTTGTCTATTTCATCTAGGTTACCAAATTTGTTGGCATACAACTGTTTAAAGGATTTTTTATAATCATTTTTATTTCTGTAAGATCAGTAGTAATATTCACATCTTTATTTCTGATTTGTTTTTGAGCTTCCTCTTTTTCTTAATCAATCTAGCTAATGGTTTGTCAATTTTGTTAATTTTTTCAGAGAACAAACTTTTGCTTTTGTTGTCTCTGTACTGTTTTTCTATTCTCTATTTAGCTCCACCTTAATCCTTATTATTTTCTTCCTTGATCTTTTCTTTTTACCCTGCCTCCCTCCCTTCCTTACATTAATTGTCTTACGTATTTAAGCTGATTTTTTTTCTTTTTCTGTAGTGAATCATTTTAATTCCCTTGTCATTTCCTGTTTTACACCTTTTAGGTATTTTTTTAGTGGTTACCATGGGGAATACATTTAATATTCTAAATGTATAGCAATCTAGTTGATTGATAACAACTTAAATCATTATATGAAATGTCTGCTCCTAAACAGGGCTATCCTCCTACTTTTATGTTGTTGTCATAGCTAAGTTTGCTAGTTTGGGAGTTAGTTTTCTCTTTTTCTCTAGTCCTTCAGGGTATAAAGTACTGTATTTATCGAGGATGTTTCTTTCTTTTTGATGTGGACATTTATAGCTATATATTTCCCTTTGAAGAGTGCTTCCACTGCATCCTGTAAGTTTTGGTATGCTGTGTTTTTGTTTACATTTGTCTCAAGGTATTTTCTAATTAACCTTGTGATTTCTTTTTGAACCACTGGTTAAGAGTGAACTGTTTAGTTTCCATATATTGTGAATTTTCTAGATTCCCTACATTTTTGTTTGCTAGCATCTTTCCAATGTGGCCAGAGAAAATACTTGGAATGATTTCAATCCTTTCAAATTTACTGAGACATTTTTTTTTGTGTCCTAACATTTGGCTTATCCTATAAAATGTTCCAGGTCTTCCTCTGTGTATTATCAGCAATTCTCTTTTGAAGCATGACTGTGCTTGTGTCTGTTAATTTACTGTTAGAATTAAATGTGATAATACATTTATTTCCTTAATGCAATTTCATTTAACAGGCTTCTAATTATATGACTTTCCTGAATGAATTAATCTATGTAATAAAAATAAAGGAATCTGTAGATAGTGATTATTGCCATTACTGAAACAGTTCCAGAAAAAAAATATTGGTCCAAATTCATTAGGAATAGAAACATTTAAAGGTAATTCAAAGTTGCTCAGAAATATTTTAATTTTCTCCCCAACTCTAATCTGCTTCTTCTACAGTCCTCCCCAGTTTTTGTTATGGTAAATGCTAATTGATCCAGTAGTCCATGTCGTAAGTGTGGAAATCTTTCAAATGCCTTTACCTTTCTCAGCCCCTACAACAAGTAATAACAGTCAAATTTTTATTGGCATTAATTTATCTGGAAAATAGCCATTCTTCCATTTCCACTTCAGTACTTTAAGATTTTATCATTTCTAACCACAGTTTTAGTAGTATCCTCGCCACAGTTGTAACAAGCTGTATCTTTCTAAAATGTAATTCTTCTCATGTCACATCCTTATTAATGGATAATACCTTAAGAAGTGATGAGAATTCCCTTTATAAACTCGACTCCTCAATCCATTTCTTGTTTCATTTCCTGTAACCCTTTCACAGTACCTCTTTGTTCTAGCCATGCCCAATTGTCACTAATTTCATAAATGCTTTATGCCTCTCTATTACCTGTACCTTGAATGCTCTTCTACACCCCCAAAACTCCATATCAACCTTCAGGAGTCAAATACCACTTTGAGAACACTTACACAAACTCTGGAAGCAGAAATAAGCACCTCCTCTACTGTGAATAGTGCCTTACTCACACTTGCATTATAGCTTTTATCCTACTATTATAATTAGCTGTTTAGAGAACTACCTTCTCCACTAGATTATGAAGGTACAGATTATATTTTAAATTACTTTCTACACTTGGCAAATAGTGAGTACTTAAAGCTTGATAAAGCAGCACACATTTGGTAAATTAATGAGAGAGGTTAGAGGAGCCAGACATGTGAATTTTCACCAAGATCATAAACAAAATCTTTTTTAAGAGCAGTATCTCCAGACTTTCAGATCAAGATGGATGAGTGGGAGAAAGCATGAACACAACCAAAAATACATCTACATTACTATAGGAGGCAGGTCAAAAAGATCTTGCTTTATGTCAGATAGTGTTCTATGTTTTCTTCTAAGAGTTTTATAGTATCCAGCCTTACATTTAGGTCTTTAATCCACTTTGAGTTTATTTTTGTGTGTGGTGTTAGGGAGTGTTTTAATTTCTTTCTTTTACATGTAGCTATCCAGTTTTCCCAGCACCACTTACTGAAGAGACAGTGTTTTCTCCATTGTATATTCTTGCCTCCTTTGTCATAGATTGTGACATGGAACAGTTGCGTGGGTTTATCTCTGGACTTTCTATCCTGTTTCATTCACCTGTATTTGTTTTTGTGCCAGTACCATACAGTTTTGATTACTGTAGCTTTGTAGTATAGGCTGAAGTCAGGGAACCTGATTATTTACACTCTGTTGTGCTTTCTCAAGATTGCTTTGGCTATTTGGGGTCTTCTGGGTTTCCATACAAATTGTAAAACTTTTTGTTCTAGTTCCGGGAAAAATACCATTGGTAAGTTGATAGGGATTACATTGAATATGCAGATTGCTTTGGGTACTACAGTCATTTTGATACTGTTAATTCTTCCAATCCAAGAACATGGTATCTCTCTCCATCTGTTTGTGTCACCTTTGATTTCTTTCACCAGTATCTTATAGTTATCCAAATACAGGTCTATTGCTTCCTTAGATAGGTTTATTCCTAGGTATTTTATTCTTTTTGATGTGGTGGTAAGTGGGATTGTTTCCTTAATTTACCTTTTACTCTTCTACACTGTTGGTGGAAATGTAAATTGTTACAGCCACTATGGAGAATAGTATGGAGGTTCTTTAATAAACTAAAAATAAAACTACCCTATGATGCAGAAATCCCCCTCCTGGGCATATTCCCAGAGAAAACCATAATTCGAAAAGATACATACACCCCATTGTTCACTGCAGCACTGTTTACAACAGCCAGGACATTGAAGCAAGCTAAATGTCCATCAACAGAGGAATGGATAAAGAAGATGTGGTACATATATACAACGGAGTATTAATCAGCCATAAAAAAGAACAAAATAATGCCATTTGCAGCAACATGGGTGGACCTAGAGACTGTCATACTGAGTGAGGTCACACAGAGAAAGACAAATATGATATCGCTTATATGTGGAATCTAAATAAAAGGTCAAAATGAACTTATTTACAAAACAGAAATACAGTCACAGATGTAGAAAACAATCTTATGGTTACCAGGGGGAAAGGAGGGGAAGGATAAATTGGGAGATTGGGATTGACATATACATGCTACTATATATAAAATAGATAACTAATATGGATCTACTGTATAGCACAGGGAACTCTACTCAATACTCTTTAATGACCTATATGGGAAAGGAATCTAAAAAAGGATATATGTATAACTGATTGACTTCTCTGTACAGCAGAAAGTAACATTATAAATCTACTCCAATAAAAAAAAATACATCTACATGAGGAACAATTCTCACTAAAAAGTAACTGAAAATTGGCATAAAGACTCCTGTACAACTAAGGTGGTAAGACAGAATCACAGGGAATCAGGCAGCAAGGGAAGTGATCAGGTCAGGACTTGTGCCCCTGGGAGGGGACTCAGAGGAAAAGGGAGATTACAGGGGTGGAGAATTTCCCTGGAGAGTAGTTCCAGCCACGTATTAGGTGCCCTAGTACTGGAGTCTGACACAGGGAAGATAAGTCCCCTTGGCTGGTTGAGCTCTGCTGCGATGAACAGGAGGGCTGTCAGCAGCACGGACTTCATTTGTGAGGAGTTAACCAGCACTGGCTTGCTCCCACGGCAGAACAGAGAGGGAGAATTAGGACTGCATGAATGGCTACCCAGTTTCCCACAACAGCCCCAGCATGCACCCCAGCCCAAGCTGAGCTAATGCTCCAGCCATGCTTATTTCACCTCAGAGCTCCACAATGGAGTGACAGTTGCCACAACTGGGAAGGCTCATCTGTGGGAGGCAGAGGTGACTCAGACCTGGGCAGTGTCTGAGCACAGCACAGTGGCCAATGCTCGTGCTTACCGAGAAAGCTTATCAGAAGCAACCCTGATCTCTGACACTGGCCAGACTTCACAGCCTGCATCCTGATACACATCAAGAGGCCAGGTGGGCTCTGCCTGCCCTGTGGCATAGCCCTACAACATTACAGGGTTAGTGGAGACTGTGGAGGAGTGTGTGGCTGCAGGGGGAAACAGAGACACAGATGCAGCAGGGGCTGTCATTGCAGGCAGCAAATTGGAGGTAGCATAAAACTCTGTGGCCAACCTGCAGAAGCCCATGCCCCATCATGAGCCCAGAGCCTGCATGGCCGCTGTTGGTGCAGCACTGCTCTCCTAGGGCAAGGATGCCAGGTACTGAAAGAGGAGAGAGCACATATTTTAAGGAAACAAATCCAGCTCGTAATCAATATTCAAGGCTTCTGCTCCTTAAACTTGGGATCCAACCCCAGCCCCAATAGGGCAGAGAGGGACAATGAGTAGACAGGAAGCACTGCCTTACAGTTAGCTCTGGCCCTATCCCTTCATCTCCAGCCCTATCCACTACCAGCGTGATAGATGCCACAACACCCTGAGGAAAGATGTCACTTCTGTTCATGTCAGATCCAGCTCTCTCACCACAGGCATCAGGCACACACACACACTGTAATACAGACACTTCCATATAGGGACATTCTTTCAAGACCACAATAGGTAACTGTTTTACCTAAATTCATAGTGACAAAAAAAAAAAATGAAAAAAAGGGCTTCCCTGGTGGCACAGTGGTTGAGAGTCCGCCTGCCGATGCAGGGGACACGGGTTCGTGCCCCGGTCCGGGAAGATCCCACATGCCGCGGAGCGGCTGTGCCCGTGAGCCGTGGCCGCTGAGCCTGCACGTCCGGACCCAGTGCGTCTGGAGCCTGTGCTCTGCAACGGGAGAGGCCACAACAGTGAGAGGCCCGCATACCGCAAAAAAAAAAAAAAAAAAGAAAAAAGAAAAAAAATAGGGATTTGTTTCAATTGAAAGAGCAACAGAAAACCTCTGAAAAAATAATGAAACAGAAATAAACAATTTACCAGATAAAGAATTAAAAGGCATCCAAATTCGAAGGGAAGAGGTAAAACTGTCACTATTTGCAGATGACATAATACTTTATACAGAAAACCCTCAAGTCTCCACCAGAAAGTTCTTAGAACTAACAAATGAATTCAGTAAAGCTGTAGAATATAAGATTAACATACAGAAATCTGTTGCTTTTCTATACACTAATAATGAACTATCAGAAAGAGAAAGCCAAAAAAAAAATTTCCTTTAAAATCACATCAAGAATAAGACACACAGGAATAAACTTAACCAAGGAAGTGAAAGATCTATACTCTAAAAACTATAAGCCACTGATGAAGTAAACTGAAGATGATACCAAAACTATGGAAAGATATCCCATGTTCATGGATTGGAAGAATACTGTTAAAATGTCCATACTACTCAAGGCAATAGACTGATTTAATGCAATCCCTAACCAAATACCCATGACATTTTTCACAGAACAAATCATTCTAAAATTTATATTGAAAAACAAAAGGCCCAGAACTGCCAGAGCAATCTTGAGGAAAAAGAACAAAGGTGGAGGTATCATGCTCCCTGACTTCACACTATATTAAAAAGTTACAGTTCCAACGTGGATACCCCGGGAGGTCACTCTCCCCGGGCTCTGTCCTGGTGGCGTAGGGGAGCATAGGGCTCTGCCCCATGATGTACAGTCCCTTGCCACAACGTTGGAGATGAAGCCGGGCCTTGAGTCTGCGCCTGCATATTCCTACAGCTTCTCAGAGTCCTGTGGACAATGACTGAGGAGACAAACCATGCAGAGAGACATCTAGAAGAAAAAAAAAAAGAAAAAAAAAAAAAGAAAAAAAAAAAAAAAATTTACAGTAACCAAAACAGCATGGTACTGGCACAAAAAGAGACAGATCAACTGAACAGAATAGAGAGCCCAGAAATAAACTGACAAACTTATGGTCAATTAATTTGTAGCAAAGGGGACAAAAATATACAATGGAGGAAAGATAATTCAATAAGTGGTGCTGGAAAAATTAGATAGCTACATGTAAAAGAATGAGATTAGAACATTTCTTAACATCTACAAAAATAAACTCCAAATGGAGTAAAGCCCTAAATGTAATACCTAAAACCATACAACTCCCAGAGGAGAATATAGGCAGAACACTCTTTGACCTAAATCACAGCAATATTTCTTTTTAGATATGTCTCCTAAGGGAAAAGAAAAGCAAAAATAAATATGACCTTAATTTAATTTAATTAATTTAAAATCTTTTGCATAGCAAAGGAAACCACCAACAAAATGCAAAGACAGGACTCCGCCCACCTCGGGGGAGCCCTTGCGGTGCAGAGTCTAGTTCGCCTTAGGCCCTCTCCCCACCGCGGGGGTAGGAAGGGCAGGTGACTGGCTGCCCCACCGTAAAGGGCGGTGCGTGCTGAGGCCTGGAGCGGTCCTCACCTGGCCTTGGGTGCGGGGCCAAGCGCGGGCGGAGAGCCCCGGTTTGGCGCCGCCGGGCCTACAGTCCCCTACAGTCCCCAGAGGCTCGCCGAGTGCCTCTGCGGAGCCGCGCGACGCGCAGAACTAGACACGTGAGAGGTCGGCGGGAAGATGGCGGAAGAGTAAGACGTGGAGATCGCCTTCCTCCTCACGGATACACCAGAAATACATCTACACGTGGAACAACTCCTACAGAACACCTACTGAAGGCTGGCAGAAGACCTCAGAGCTCCCAAAAGGCAAGAAACTCCCCACGTACCTGGGTAGGGCAAAAGAAAAAAGAAAAAACAGAGACAAAAGAATAAGGACGGCACCTGCACCAGTGGGAGGGAGCTGTGAAGGAGGAAAAGTTTCCACACACTAGGAAGCCCCTCCGCGGGTGGAGACTGCGGGAGGCGGAGGGGGGAGCTTCGGGACCGCGGAGTGGTGCACAGCGACGGGTGTGGAGGGCAAAGCGGGGAGATTCCTGCACAGACGATCGGTGCCGACCGGCACTCACCAACCCGAGAGGCTTGTCTGCTCACCCGCCGGGGCGGGAGGGGCTGGGAGCTGAGGCTCAGGTTTCGGTTTTGGACGGAGTGCAGGGAGAGGACTGGGGTTGGCGGCTTGAGCATAGCCTGAAGGGGTTGGGGCACCACGACTAGCCGGGAGGGAGTTCGGGGAAAAGCCTGCACTGGCCGAAGAGGCAAGAGACTTTTTCTTCCCTCTTTGTTTCCTGGTGCGCGAGGAGAGGGGTTTAAGAGCGCTGCTTAAAGGATCTCCAGAGAAGGGCGCGAGCCACGGCTAAAAGCGCGAACCCCAGAGACGGGCGCGAGCCGCGGCTGAGGGCGCGAGCCCCCGAGACGGGCGCGAGCCGCGGCGGGAAGCGCGAGCCCCAGAGACGGGCGGGAGACGCTGGGACTGCTGCTGCCGCCACCAGGGGGGCTGTGTGCGAGCACAGGTCACTCTCCGCGCCCCTCTTCCGCGGAGCCTGTGCAGGCCGCCACTGCCGGGTTCCCGGGATCCGGGGACAGCTTCCCCGGGAGTACGCACGGCGGGTCTCAGGCTGGTGCAGCGTCACGCCAGCCTCTGCCGCAGCGTCACGCCGCCTCTGCCGCCGCAGGCCCACCCCGCACGCACGCAGTGCCCCTCCTTCCCCCATCTCCCAACCCCCGGCCTGAGTGAGCCGGAGCTCCCGAATCAGCGGCTCCTTTAACCCCGTCCTGTCTGAGCAAAAAAACAGACGCCCTCCAGCGATCTGTGCGCAGGGGCAGGGCCGGGTACAAAGCTGAGCTCCTGTGAGCTGTGAGAGCAGGGAGGAGAGGGGGAGGTCTCTCCCGGCAGCCGCGGAGGCGGCGGATTGAAGCTCCACAATCAACTTGATGTGCCCTGCATTGTGGAATACCTGAATAGACAGGGAGTGATCCCAAATTGAAGAGGGGGAATTTAGGAGCGAGATCTGTGATTTTTTTCCCTTTTCCTCTTTTTGTGAATGTGTGCATGTATGCTTCTGTGTGAGATCTTGTCTGTATACTCTTGCTTCCACCATTTGTCCTAGGGCTCTATCCGTCCATGGTTTTTTTTTAAAAAAAAAAAAAAATTTTTTCTTTTTTAATAATTAATTTTAATTGTAATAACTTTATTGAACTTTACCTTCGTTCTTTCTTTCTTTCTTTCCTTCCCTCCTTCCCTCCTTTAGACAGCGAATCACCCCAGGTTGAGGGGGTGGTCTCTGGGAGCAGGATTTATGATTTTTCCCCCTTTGCCTCTCTTTGTGAACGTGTATGTGTATGCTTCTGTGTAAGATTTTCTCTGTATAGCTTTGTTTCCAACATTTGTCCTAGGGCTCTATCCGTCCATGGTTTTTTTAAAAAAAAATTTTTTTTTCTTAATAATTAATTTTAATTGTAATAACTTTATTGTACTTTACCTTCGTTCTTTCTTTCTTTCTTTCCTTCCTTCCTTCCCTCCTTTAGACAGCGAATCACCCCAGGTTGAGGAGGTGGTCTCTAGGAGCAGGATTTATGATTTTTCCCCCTTTGCCTCTCTTTGTGAACGTGTATGTGTATGCTTCTGTGTAAGATTTTCTCTGTATAGCTTTGCTTCCAACATTTGTCCTAGGGCTCTATCCGTCCATGGTTTTTTTAAAAAAAAAAATTTTTTTTTCTTAATAATTAATTTTAATTGTAATAACTTTATTGTACTTTACCTTCGTTCTTTCTTTCTTTCCTTCCTTCCTTCCCTCCTTTAGACAGCGAATCACCCCAGGTTGAGGAGGTGGTCTCTGGGAGCAGGATTTATGATTTTTCCCTCTTTGCCTCTCTTTGTGAACATGTATGTGTATGCTTCTGTGTAAGATTTTCTCTGTATAGCTTTGTTTCCAACATTTGTCCTAGGGTTCTATCTGTTCTTTTTTTTTTTTTTTTCTTTCTTTCTAAATATTTTTTAGTACAATAGCTATATTATACTTTATTTTATTTTTACTGTATCTTCTTTCTTTCTGTCTTTTTTCCTTCTTTCCCTCCTTCCTTCCTCCCTTCCTCCCTCCCTCCTTTCTTTCCTTCTTTGCTTCTTTCTTCCTTCCTTCCTTTCCTCCTTTCCTCCTTTCCTTCTTTCTTTCCTCAAACTTCTACTAATTCTCTCTACATTTTCTCCTTCTTTCCCTTCTACCTTCCTTCCTTCCTCCCTCCCTCCCTCCTTTCTTTCCTTCTTTGCTTCTTTCTTCCTTCCTTCCTTTCCTCCTTTCCTTCTCTCTTTCCTCAAACTTCTACTAATTCTCTCTACATTTTCTCCTTCTTTCCCTCCTTCTTTCCTTCCTTCCTCCCTCCCTCCCTCCCTCCCTTCTTTCCTTCTTTGCTTCTTTCTTCCTTCCTTCCTTTCCTCCTTTCCCTCTTTCTTTCCTCATACTTCTACTAATTCTCTCTACATTTTCTCCTTCTTTCCCTCCTTCCTTCCTTCCTTCCTCCCTCCCTCCCTCCTTTCTTTCCTTCTTTGCTTCTCTCTTCCTTCCTTCCTTTCCTCATACTTCTAATAATTCTCTCTACTTTTCCTCCCTTTTATTCTGAGCCGTGTGGATGAAAGGCTCTTGGTGCTCCAGCCCAGGAGGCAGGGCTCTGCCTCTGAGGTAGGAGAGCCAACTTCAGGACACTGATCAACAAGAGACCTCCCAGCTCCACATAATATTAAACGGTGGAAATCTCCCAGAGACCTCCATCTTAACACCAGCACCCAGCTTCACTCAACGACCAGCAAGCCACAGTGCTGGACAACCTATGCCAAACAACTAGCAAAACAGGAACACAAACCCACCCATTAGCAGAGAGGCTGCCTAAAATCATAACAAGGCCACAGACACCCCAAAACACACCACCAGACGTGAACCTGCCCACTAGAGAGACAAGATCCAGCCTCATCCAGCACAACACAGGCACTAGTCCCCTCCACCAGGAAGCCTACACAACCCGCTGAAACAACCTTAGCCACTGGAGACAGACATCAAAAACAACGGGAACTACGAACGTGCAGCCTGCAAAAAGGAGACCCCAAACACAGTAAGATAAGCAAAATGAGAAGACAGAAAAACACACAGCAGATGAAGGAGCAAGATAAAAACCCACCAGACCTAACAAATGAAGAGGAAATAGGCAATCTACCTGAAAAAGAATTCAGAATAATGATAGTAAGGATGATCCGAAATCTTGGAAGTAGAATGGACAAAATGCAAGAAACAGTTAACAAGGACCTACAAGAACTAAAGATGAAACAAGCAACGATGAACAATGCAATAAATGAAATTAAAAGTACTCTAGATAGGATCAATAGCAGAATAACTGAGGCAGAAGAACGGATAAGTGACCTGGAAGATAAAGCAGTGGAAATAACTACTGCAGAGCAGAATAAAGAAAAAAGAATGAAAAGAACTGAGGACAGTCTCAGAGAGCTCTGGGACAACATTAAACGCACCAACATTCGAATTATAGTGGTTCCAGAAGAAGAAGAAAAAAAGAAAGGGACTGAGAAAATATTTGAAGAGATTATAGTTGAAAACTTCCCTAATATGGGAAAGGAAATAGTTAATCAAGTCCAGGAAGCACAGAGAGTCCCATACAGGATAAATACAAGGAAAAATACGCCAAGACACATATTAATCAAACTATCAAAAATTAAATACAAAGAAAGCATATTAAAAGCAGCAAGGGAAAAACAACAAATAACACACAAGGGAATCCCCATAAGGTTAACAGCTGATCTCTCAGCAGAAACCCTACAAGCCAGAAGGGAGTGGCAGGACATACTGAAAGTGATGAAGGAGAAAAACCTGCAACCAAGACTACTCTACCCAGCAAGGATCTCATTCAGATTTGATGGAGAAATTAAAACCTTTACAGACAAGCAAAAGCTGAGAGAGTTCAGCACCACCAAACCAGCTTTACAACAAATGCTAAAGGAACTTCTCTAGATAAGAAATGCAAAAGAAGGAAACGACCTATAATAACGAACCCAAAACAATATAGAAAATGGGAATAGGAACATAAATATCGATAATTACCTTAAATGTAAATGGACTAAATGCTCCCACCAAAAGACACAGATTGGCTGAATGGATACAAAAACAAGACCCTTATATATGCTGTCTACAAGAGACCCACTTCAGAACTAGAGACACATACAGACTGAAAGTAAGGGGATGGAAAAAGATATTCCATGCAAATGGAAACCAAAAGAAAGCTGGAGTAGCAATTCTCATATCAGACAAAATAGACTTTAAAATAAGGACTATTAAAAGGAATAAAGAAGGACACTACATAATGATCAAGGGATCGATCCAAGAAGAAGATATAACAATTGTAAATATTTATGCACCCAACATAGGAGCACCTCAATACGTAAGGCAAATACTAACAGCCATAAAAGGGGAAATTGACAGTAACACATTCATAGTAGGGGACTTTAACACCCCACTTTCACCCATGGACAGATCATCCAAAATGAAAATAAATAAGGAAACACAAGCTTTAAATGATACATTAAACAAGATGGACTTAATTGATATTTATAGGACACTCCATCCAAAAACAACAGAATACACATTTTTCTCAAGTGCTCATGGAACATTCTCCAGGATAGATCATATCTTGGGTCACAAATCAAGCCTTGGTAAATTTAAGAAAATTGAAATTGTATCAAGTATCTTTTCTGACCACAACGCCATGAGACTAGATATCAATTACAGGAAAAGATCTGTAAAATATACAAAGACATGGAGGCTAAACAATACACTACTTAATAATGAAGTGATCACTGAAGAAATCAAAGAGGAAATAAAAAAATACCTAGAAACAAATGACAATGGAGACACAACGACCCAAAACCTATGGGATGCAGCAAAAGCAGTTCTAAGGGGGAAGTTTATAGCAATACAAGCCCACCTTAAGAAGCAGGAAACATCTCGAATAAACAACCTAACCTTGCACCTCAAGCAATTAGAGAAAGAAGAACAAAAAAGCCCCAAAGCTAGCAGAAGGAAAGAAATCATAAAAATCAGATCAGAAATAAATGAAAAAGAAATGAAGGAAACGATAGCAAAGATCAATAAAACTAAAAGCTGGTTCTTTGAGAAGATAAACAAAATAGATAAACCACTAGCCAGACTCATCAAGAAAAAATGGGAGAAGACTCAAATCAATAGAATTAGAAATGAAAAAGGAGAAGTAACAACTGACACTGCAGAAATAAAAAAAATCATGAGAGATTACTACAAGCAACTCTATGCCAATAAAATGGACAATCTGGAAGAAATGGACAAATTCTTAGAAATGCACAACCTGCCAAGACTGAATCAGGAAGAAATAGAAAATATGAACAGACCAATCACAAGCACTGAAATTGAAACTGTGATTAAAAATCTTCCAACAAACAAAAGCCCAGGACCAGATGGCTTCACAGGTGAATTCTATCAAACGTTTAGAGAAGAGCTAACACCTATCCTTCTCAAACTCTTCCAAAATATAGCAGAGGGAGGAACACTCCCAAATTCCTTCTACGAGGCCACCATCACCTTGATACCAAAACCAGACAAGGATGTCACAAAGAAAGAAAACTACAGGCCAATATCACTGATGAACATAGATGCAAAAATCCTCAACAAAATACTAGCAAACAGAATCCAACAGCACATTAAAAGGATCATACACCATGATCAAGTGGGGTTTATTCCAGGAATGCAAGGATTCTTCAATACACGCAAATCTATCAATGTGATAAACCATATTAACAAATTGAAGGAGAAAAACCATATGATCATCTCAATAGATGCAGAGAAAGCTTTTGACAAAATTCAACACCCATTTATGATAAAAACCCTCCAGAAAGTAGGCATAGAGGGAACTTTCCTCAACATAATAAAGGCCATATATGACAAGCCCACAGCAAACATCATCCTCAATGGTGAAAAACTGAAAGCATTTCCACTAAGATCAGGAACAAGACAAGGTTGCCCACTCTCACCACTCTTATTCAACATAGTTTTGGAAGTTTTAGCCACAGCAATCAGAGAAGAAAAGGAAATAAAAGGAATCCACATTGGAAAAGAAGAAGTAAAGCTGTCACTGTTTGCAGATGACATGATACTATACATAGAGAATCCTAAAGATGCTACCAGAAAACTACTAGAGCTAATCAATGAATTTGGTAAAGTAGCAGGATACAAAATTAATGCACAGAAATCTCTGGCATTCCTATATACTAATGATGAAAAATCTGAAAGTGAAATCAAGAAAACACTCCCATTTACCATTGCAACAAAAAGAATAAAATATCTAGGAATAAACCTACCTAAGGATACGAAAGACCTGTATGCAGAAAATTATAAGACACTGATGAAAGAAATTAAAGATGATACTAATAGATGGAGAGACATACCATGTTCTTGGATGGGAAGAATCAACATTGTGAAAATGACTCTACTACCCAAAGCAATCTACAGATTCAATGCAATCCCTATCAAACTACCACTGGCATTTTTCACAGAACTAGAACAAAAAATTTCGCAATTTGTATGGAAACACAAAAGACCCCGAATAGCCAAAGCAATCTTGAGAACGAAAAAAGGAGCTGGAGGAATAAGGCTCCCTGACTTCAGACTATACTACAAAGCAACAGTAATCAAGACAGTATGGTACTGGCACAAAAACAGACAGATAGATCAGTGGAACAGGATAGAAAGCCCAGAGATAAACCCACGCACATATGGACACCTTATCTTTGATAAAGGAGGCAGGAATGTACAGTGGAGGAAGGACAGCCTCTTCAATAAATGGTGCTGGGAAAACTGGACAGGTACGTGTAAAAGTATGAGATTAGATCACTCCCTAACACCATACACAAAAATAAGCTCAAAATGGATTAAAGACCTAAATGTAAGGCCAGAAACTATCAAACTCTTAGAGGAAAACATAGGAAGAACACTCTATGACATAAATCACAGCAAGATCCTTTCTGACCCACCTCCTAGAGTAATGGAAATAAAAACAAAAATAAACAAATGGGGCCTAATGAAACTTCAAAGCTTTTGCACAGCAAAGGAAACCATAATCAAGACCAAAAGACAACCCTCAGAATGGGAGAAAACATTTGCAAATGAAGCAACTGACAAAGGATTAATCTCCAAAATTTACAAGCAGCTCATGCAGCTCAATAACAAAAAAACAAACAACCCCATCCAAAAATGGGCAGAAGACCTAAACAGACATTTCTCCAAAGAAGATATACAGAATGCCAACAAACACATGAAAGAATGCTCAACATCATTAATCATTAGAGAAATGCAAATCAAAACTACAATGAGATATCATCTCACACCAGTCAGAATGGCCATCATCAAAAAATCTAGAAACAATAAATGCTGGAGAGGGTGTGGAGAAAAGGGGACACTCTTGCACTGCTGGTGGGAATGTGAATTGGTTCAGCCACTATGGAGAACAGTATGGAGGTTCCTTAAAAAACTACAAATAGAATTACCATATGACCCAGCAATCCCACTACTGGGCATATACCCTGAGAAAACCAAAATTCAAAAAGAGTCATGTACCAAAATGTTCATTGCAGCTCTATTTACAATAGCCCGGAGATGGAAAGAACCTAAGCGCCCATCATCGGACGAATGGATAAAGAAGATGTGGCACATATACACAATGGAATATTACTCAGCCTTAAAGCGAAATGAAATTGAGATATTTGTAATGAGATGGATAGACCTAGAGTCTGTCATACAGAGTGAAGTAAGTCAGAAAGACAAAGACAAATACCGTATGCTAACACATATATATGGAATTTAAGGGGAAAAAATGTCATGAAGAACCTAGGGATAAGACAGGAATAGAGGCGCAGACCTACTGGAGAACGGACTTGAGGGTATGGGGAGGGGGAGGGGTGAGTTTTGACAGGGCGAGAGAGAGTCATGGACATATACACACTAACAAACGTAGTAAGGTAGATAGCTGGGGGGAAGCAGCCGCAAGGCACAGGGATATTAGCTCGGGGCTGTGGGACAGCCTGGAGGGTTGGGAGGGGGAGAGTGGGAGGGAGGGAGACGCAAGAGGGAAGACACATGGGAGCACATGTATATGTATAGCTGATTCACTCTGTTATAAAGCAGAAACTAACACACCATTGTAAAGCAATTATACCCCAATAAAGATGTTAAAAAAAAAAAAAAAAAATGCAAAGACAACATACTGAATGGGAGACAATACCAAATGACATGCACAATAAGGGGTTAATATTATCCAAAAGACATAAACAGCTCATACAACTAAAAATTTTTTAAAATCCAGTATAAAAAATAAACAGAAGATACAAATTGACATTTTTCTAGCTAACACACACATGAAAAGATGCTCAAGATCACTAATTATTAGAGAAATGCAAATCAAAACCACAATGAGATAGCAATTCACATCTGTCAGACTGGCTAACATCAAAAAGTATACAAGTAACAAATGCTGGCGAAGATGTGAAGAAAAGGAAACTTTTGCACAGTTTGTGGGAATTAAATAGGTATAGCCATTATGGAAAGTAATATAGAAAAAACTAAAAATAGAATAATCATATAATTCAGCAATTCCACTTCTGTGTCTATATATGAAGAAACTGAAAACATTAATTTAAAAAGATACATGCACCACAATATTTATAGCAGCATTACTTACAATAGCCAAGATATGGAAGCAAACCAAGTGCCCATCAACAGATGAATGGATGAAGAATATGTGGT
Organism: Phocoena sinus; assembly: GCF_008692025.1. Classification (NCBI taxonomy): domain Eukaryota; kingdom Metazoa; phylum Chordata; class Mammalia; order Artiodactyla; family Phocoenidae; genus Phocoena; species Phocoena sinus. The sequence goes on along the minus strand of NC_045764.1, from coordinate 143,035,724 downwards.
AACTATATATACAATGGAATATTACTCAGGCATAAAAAAATGAAATTCTGCCATTTGCAACAATGAGGATAAACCTAGACAGTATTATACTTAGTGAAATAAGTCAGAAAGAGAAAGACAAATCCTCTATATTATCCATAATGTGGAACCTAAAACATAACTGAAATGAATGTGTATAACAAAACAGAAATAGACTCATAAACAAAGAGAACAAACTAGTAGTTACCAGTGGGGAGAGGGAAAGAGAGAAGGATAAGATAGCCTCAATTACCAGAAGGTAAGAAGCAGAAGCAAGAAGAACTACACTCCTGCAGCCTGTGGAATGAAAACCACATTCATAGAAAGACAGACAAAATGAAAAGGCAGAGGGCAATGTACCAGATGAGGAACAAGATAAAACCCCAGGAAAACAATTAAATGAAGTGGAGATAGGCAACCTTCCAGAAAAAGAACTCAGAATAATGATAGTGAAGATGATCCAGGACTGTGGAAAAATAATGGAGCCAAAGATCGAGAAGATGCAAGAAATGTTTAGCAAAGATCGAGAAGATGCAATAAATGTTTAACAAAGACCTAGAAGAAATAAAGAACAAACAAAGAGAGATGAACAATACAATAACTGAATTGAAAAATACACCAGAAGGAATCAGGAGCAGAATAACTGAGGCAGAAGAATGGATAAGTGACCTGGAAGACAGAATGATGGAATTCACTGCCACAAAAGAGAAAAAAGAAAAAAGAATGAAAACAAATGAAGCCACCTTAAGAGACCTCTGGAACAATATTAAACACACCAACATTCACATTATAGGGGTCCCAGAAGGAGAAGAGAGGGAGAAAGGACTCAAGAAAATATCTGAAGAGATTATAGTCAAAAACTTCCCTCACATGGGAAAGGAAATAGCCACCCATGTCCAGGAAGTGCAGAGAGTCCCAGGCAGCAAAAACCCAAGGAGAAAAATGCCGAAACACACAGTAATCAAACTGAATAAAATTAAACACAAAGAAAATTATTAAAAGCAACAGGGAAAAATGAAAAATAACATACAAGGTAACACCCATAAGGTTAACAGTTGATTTCTCAGCAGAAACTCTACAAGCCAGAAGAGAGTGGCACGATATATTTATAGTGATGAAAGGGAAGAAGCTACAAACAAGGTTATTCTACCCGGCAAGGATCTCCTTCAGATTCGACAGAAAAATTAAAAGCTTTACAGAGAAGCAAAAGCTAAGGAAATTCAGCACCACCAAAGCGGCTCTACAACAAATGCTAAAGAAACTTCTCTAAGCGGAAAACACAAGAAAAGGACCTACAGAAACAAACACAAAACAATTAAGAAAATGGTAATAGGAACATACATATGGATAATTACCTTAAATGTGAATGGATTAAATGCTCCAACGAAAAGACACAGGCTTGCTGAATGGATAAAAAAAATAAGACCCATCTATATGCTATCTACAAGAAATCCACTTCAGACCTAGCGACACGTACAGACTGAAAGTGAGGGAATGGAAAAAGGTATTCCACGCAAATGGAAATCCAAAGAAGGCTGGAGTAGCAATACTCATATCAGATAAAATAGACTTTAAAATTAAGAATGTTACAAGAGACAAGGAAGGACACTACATAATGATCAAAGAATCAATCCAAGAAGAAGATATAACAATTATAAGTATATATGCATCAAACATACGAGCACCTCAACATAAGGCAAACGGTAACAGCTATAAAAGAGGAAATCAACAGTAACACATTAATAGTGGGGGGACTTTAACACCTAACTTACACCAAAGGACAAATCATCCAGACAAAACATTAATAAGGAAACACAAGCTTTAAATGACAATAGACCAGAGAGATTTCATTAAGATTTATAGGACATTCCATCTGAAAACAGCAGATTACACTTTCTTCTCAAGTGCACACGGAACATTCTCCAGGACAGATCACATCTTCGGTCACAAATCAAGCCTTGGTAAATTTAAGAAAATTGAAATCATATCAAGCATCTTTTCTGACCACAAAGCCATGAGATTATAAATAAATTACAGGGGAAAAAAACGTAAAAAACACAAACACATGGAGGCTAAACAATACAATACTAAATAATCAAGAGATCACTGAAGAAATCAAAGAGGAAATCAAAAAATACAAAACAAAAACACGACGATCCAAAACCTATGGGATGCAGCAAAAGCAGTTCTAAGAGGGAAGTTTATAGCAATACAACCCTACCTCAAGAAACAAGAGAAGTATCAAATAAACAATCTAACCTTACACCTAAAGGAACTAGAGAAAGAAGAACAAAACGCAAAGATAGTAAAAGGAATGAAATCATAAAGGTCAGAGCAGAAATAAATGAAATAGAAACAAAGAAGACAATAGCAAAGATCAATAAAACTAAAACCTGGTTCTTTGAGAAGATAAACAAAACTGATAAGCCCTTAGCCAAACTCATCAAGAAAAGAAGGGAGAGGACTCAAATCAATAGAAATAGAAATGAAAAAGAAGTTACAACGGACGCCACAGAAATACAAAGCATCATAAGAGACCACTATAAGCAACTCTATGCCAATAAAATGGACAACCTGGAACAAATGGACAAATTCTTGGAAAGGTATAACCTTCCACGACTGAACCAGGAAGAAACAGAAAATAGGAACAGACCAATCACAAGTACTGAGATTGAAACTGTGATTAAAAACCTTCCAACAAACAAAAGTCCAGCACCAGCTGGCTTCACAGGTGAATTCTATCAAACATTTAGAAAAGAGCTAGCACTCATCCTTCTCATACTCTTCCAAAAAAATTGCAGAGGAAAGAACACTCCCCAACTCATTCTATGAGGCCACCATCACACTGATACCAAAACCAGACAAAGATAGTACAAAAAAAGAAAATTGCAGACCAATATCACTGATGAATATAGATGCAAATATTCTCAACAAAATACTAGCAAACAGAATCCAATAATCGATTAAAAGGATCACACAACATGATAAAGTGGGGATTTATCCCAGTGATGCAAGGGTTCTTCAATATACACAAATCAATGTGATACACCATATAAACAAACTGAAAAATAAAAACCATATGATCATCTCAATAGATGCAGAAAAGGGTTTTGACAAAATTCAACACCCATTTCTGATACAAACTTTCCAAAACGTGGGCAGAGAGGGAACCTACCTCGACATAATTAAGGCCATATATGACAAACCCACAGCAAACATCATTCTGAATGGTGAAAAACTGAAAGCATTTCCTCTAAGATCAGGAAGAAGACAAGGATGTCCACTCTCACCACTATTATTCAACATAGTTTTGGAAGTCCTAGGCATGGCAATCAGAGACGAAAAACAAATAAAAGGAATACAAATTGGAAAAGAAGTAAAACTGTCAGTGTTTGCAGATGACATGATACTATACATAGAGAATCCTAAAGATGCCACCAGAAAACTACTACAGCTAATCAGTGAATTTGGTAAAGTTGCAAGATACAAAATTAATGCACAGAAATCACTAACAACGAAAGATCAGAAAGAGAAATTAAGGAAACAATCCCATTTACCACTGCAATAAAAAGAAGAAAATACCTAGGAATAAACCTACCTAAAGAGGTAAAAGACCTGTACTCAGAAAACTATAAGACACTGATGAAAGAAATCAAAGATAACATCAACAGATGGTGGGATACACCATGCTCTTGGATTGGAAGAATCAATAATGTGAAAATGACTATACCACCCAAAGCAATCTACAGATTCAATGCAATCCCTATCAAATTAGCAATGGCATTTTTTTACAAAACTAGAGAAAAAAATCTTAAAATTTGTATGGAGACACAAAAGACCTGGAATAGCCAAAGCAATCCTGAGGGGAAAAAAACAGAGCTGGAGGAATCATACTCCCTGACTTCAGACTATACTACAGAGCTACAGTAATCAAAACAGTATGGTACTGGCCCATAAACAGAAATATAGATCAAAGGAACAGGATAGAAAGCCCAGAGATAAATCCACGCACCTATGGTCAACTAGTCTATGACAAAGGAGGCAAGGATATACAATAGAGAAAAGACAGTTTCTTTAGTAAGTGGTACTGGGAAAACTGGAGAGCTACATGTAAAAGAATGAAATTAGAACACTCCCTAACACCACACACAAAAATAAACTAAAAATGGATTAAAGACCTAAATGTAAGACCAGACACTATAAAACCCTTAGAGGAAAACACAGGAAGAACCTTTTTTGACCCACCTCCTACAGTCATGGAAATAAAAATAAACAAATGGGACCTAATGAAACTTAAAAGCTTTTGCACAGCAAAGGAAACTATAAACAAGGCGAAAAGACAACCCTCACAATGGGAGAAAATATTTACAAACGAATCAGCGGACAAAGGATTAATCTCCAAAATATATAAACAGCTCATCCAGCTCAATATTAAAAACACAAACAACCCTATCAAAAAATGGGCAGAAGACCTAAATAGACATTTCTCCAAACACATACAGATGGCCAAGAGGCACAGAAAAGCTGCTCAACCTCACTAATTATTAGAGAAATGCAAATCAAAACTACAATAGGTATTACCTCACACTGGTTAGATAGGGTATCATCAGAAAATCTACAAACAATAAATGCTGTCGAGGGTGTGGAGAAAAGGGAACCCTCTTGCACTGTTGGTGGAAATGTAAATTGATACAGCCACTATGGCGAAGAGTCTGGAGGCTCCTTAAAAATCTAAAAACAGAATTACCATATGACCGAGCAATCCCACTACTGGGCATATACCCAGAGAAAACCATAATTCAAAGACACACGCACCCCATTGTTCATTGCAGCACTATTACAATAGCCAGGTCATGGAAGCAACCTAAATGCCCATCGACAGACAATGGAATAAAGAACACATAGTACATATATACAATGGAATATCACTCAGCCATAAACAGGAATGAAATTGGGTCATTTGCAGAGACGTGGATGGACTTAGAGACTGTCATACAGAGTGAAGTAAGTCAGAAAGAGAAAAACAAATATTGTATATTAATGAATATATGTGGAATCTAGAAAAATGGTACAGATAATCCGGTTGGCAAGGCAGAAATAGAGACACAGATGTAGAGAACAAACGTATGGACACCAAGGGTGGCAGGGAGGGTGTGGTGGTGGTGGTGGGATGAATTGGGAAATTGGGTTTGACATATATACACTAATATGTATAAAACAGGTAACTAATAAGAACCTGCTGTATGAAAAAATAAAAATAAAATAAAATTCAATATAAGAACGGAGAAGAGAATAGATGTGTGGAACACAGTAAAAAAAAAATGGCTATAAAAAAAGTAAAGAGAGAAGGATAATATAAGGGTATGAGATTAATAGATACAAACTACTATGTATAAAATAAATAAGCAGCAAGGTTATATTTTACAGTAGAGGAAAATATAGCCATTATTTTATAATAACTTTAAATGGAGTGTAATCTATAAAAACATTGAACCACTATGCTGTACACATGAAACTAATATTACTTTGTTAATCAATTATATTTCAACAAAAAGCATTTTCTCTACCATAATAATACACATTTGTGGTATGCACATTATGCACACTCTTTTATAAAATAATTTTACACATCTTAGTTTGAGCAGTGTTATATTCCCTCAATGCTTCAACTTGACTGAACAAGCAAAGCAGAATATCTTTAGCAATTTTCATAAGAAGCCAAATTATTGATTCATACATTAAACTTCAATGAATTAGTCTTGCTTAGACAGTGTTCAAAAATATCTCTGCCCTTGGCTTGGTTCCTGCCATTTGAAGAAGTTATCAGATGTCAGTTTAAACATTAAGTAACATTAATCTTATTTTTTTTCCAGCAAGAACATGTTGTCTAAATAATGCTAAACTTTTTAATCCCAATAGAAAGGTTCTTCTATTAAATATAAAAGTGAGACTACTAGTGCAACTAATACACCACATATTCAATAAATTCTGTAAGTGGTTATTTTAGAGTTTTCTATGCTTAAGGCCCTGTTGTGGCAAATAAAGTCCCGCTTCCAGCTCTAATTAAAATTCAAATCTAAAACTGCTTCAAGGGAGTTCCCTCGTGGTCCACTTGTTAAGACTTTGCCTTCCAATGCAGGGGGTGCCAGTTCAAACCCTGTTCGGGGAGCTAAGATCCCACATGCCTCGTTGCCAAAAACCAAAACATAAAGAACAGAAGCAATATTGTAACAAATTCAATAAAGTCTTTAAAATGGCCCACATCAAAAAATCTTGGAGAAAAAAAACTGTTTCATGAAATTATATCTCCTGGTAATGTGGTTTATTACTGATTTATTGTAAAATATACAATATTAAGAAAATGAATACTAGAATTATCAAATCAAGAAACTGGGAGTCTCTTTATTCAATTATATTTCTGTTACTGAATTGTTCTATTGATTCATTCAACAATCATTTCTTTCTAAAAAGACTTTCATGTATTGAAGGTTTTTTTTGAATGCCTAGAAAATCAGCGGGTGCTGCAACGAGACCCTCAAAAAATTGAAAAACCATCCTTCTCTAAAAAAGTAAATTATTAATGTCTAGGTCCAATCATAATTGGTCACACATATACAAAATACTAATGTATACATCTATCTTTCAGAAATGATTTCTTCGGACAGAAATCTATAAATGAACAGTCCTTGGAAATACAACTTTACAAAAGCAAACCACTTTTGAGATTTCCCCAGATTTTTAAAGAAATACACTTTTATGTCATTTGGAAATGCAGGTACAATTTCTAAATGTGCTATTTAATAGAGTTAAAAATAAGCAACAGTTTGGAAAGTGGATCTTAACAGGACAGTGATTAATTTTCTTAAGTCTAATATTTATGGTACTAAACTATGTCCATGTTATCATTCTTCAGCATGTGCAATGTACGTGTAAAGAGAAGATGGAGGAAAGAAAAAAATGTCCTTTGATTACAAAGGACATGACATTAATTTTCTTAATGTGGCCAGCTATTAAATCATATCTAGAAAAACCTGAATAAATGTAAACTCCTTGAGAGTACGATCGAGATTTTATTCATTTTTGAATTCCATACAGTGTCTAGGATAACGTCATACAGGTATCAAACAAATCTGTATTGAATGAATAATGAAATTCATGTAGCACTCCGAAAACAGTGTTCTTTGAGGTGTTAATAAATACACTCCCTCCTCATTCCAAAGTTAAATATACAAATAAACTTAGGACACCAACATGTTACGTCTTTTTTGGATATATTCTTCATAGTTCTCCTTAGCATAATAAAGGTGCTGGGAAGTTCTACGATACAGTGCTGAAAGAAAAAAACTGCCAGCAAACAGTACTAAATCTGACAAAATTATCCTTGAAAAATGAAAGAGATATAAAGATTCTCAGAGAAACAAAAGCTTCGGAGCCCATCACTACTAGACCTTCATTACAAGAGATTCTAAAGGGAATTTTTCAAGTTGAAACAAAATGAAACTAAAGAGTAACATGAAAGCATATTAAAGTATAAAACTTACTGGGAAAGATAAATATATAGACAAATACAGAATACCATAATAACTCAATAGTGGTATGTAAATCACTTCTAATTTTAGTATTAAAGTTAAAAGACAATAGTAAGATTAAATTTTAAATTAGAGATGGATACACAATAAAAAAAAGTAAAAGTGTTGAGTTTTGTGTGCTATTGAAATTAAATTGTTATCAGCTTAAAATAGACTGTGATAAATATAAGATAATTAATGAAAATCTCATGGTAACCACAAAGCAAAAACACATGATATACATGAAAGGACTCAAAGCATACCAGTAACAAAAGACCATCAGATCACAAAGGAAGAAAGCAAGAGAGGAAGAATGGAACAAGAAACTACAAAATATTAGAAAAAATGAACAAAATGGCAATAGTAAGTCCTTAGCTATCAATAGCTGTATTAAATGTAAATGGATTAAACTCCCAAATCAAATGACATACAGTGACTCAATGCGTAAAATTTAAAAATGAAAGAAAAGAACAAAGATTGAACTATATGCTGTCCACAAGAGATTCATTATAGAAATAAGTACACACATGCAAGAAGATACTCTATGCAAGTGGTAACCAAAAGAGAGCAGTGGTGGATGTACTTATATCAGACAATATAGAGTTCAAATAAAAAACTGTCACAAGAGAGAAAGAAGGCTATTATATAACGTTAAAGGGTCAAGTCAACAGGAAGCTATAACAATTATAAATATATATGCACTCAGCATCAGAGTACCTAAATAAATAAAGCAAATATTGATAGATTTGAAGGGAGAAATAGACTACAATACAACAATACTAGGAGATTTCAATACCCCACTTTACATAATAGACAGAACATCCAGACAGAAAATCAGCAAGGAAACAGTAGACCTGAAAAACACTAGTTCAAATGGACCTAACATACATATACAGAACACTGTATCCAATAGCAGCAGACTATACATCCTTCTCAAGTGCACACAGAACATTCTTCAGGATAGATCACATGTTAGGTCACAAAACAAGTCTCAACAAATTTAAGAATACTGAAATTACAGCAAGTATCTTTTCTGACCACAATGGAATGAAACTAGAAATCAATAATATAAGGAAAACTGGAAAATTCACAAATATGTGGAAAAACAACAGACTCTTGAACAGCCACTGGGCCAAAGAATAGATCAAAAGGCAAATAAGAAAATAACTTGAGACAAATGAAAAGAAATAGAAAGCACACCCAAACTTATGGGATACAGAAAAAGCAGTGTCAAAAGGGAGTTTTATAGTGACAAATACTACATTTTAAAAAAAGAAGATAAATCTATGGGCTTCCCTGGTGGCGAAGTGGTTGAAAGTCCGCCTGCCGATGCAGGAGACACAGGTTCGTGCCCCGGTCCAGGAAGATCCCACATGCCATGGAGTGGCTGGGCCCGTGAGCCATGGCCGCTGAGCCTGAGCGTCTGGAGCCTGTGCTCTGCAATGGGAGAGGCCACAACAGTGAGAGGCCCATGTACCGCAAAAAATAATTTTAAAAAAGTTTAAAAAAATTTAAAAAAAGAAAAATCTCAAATGAACAATCTAACTTTATACCTCAAGGAATTAGAAGAGCAACAAAGTTAGTCAAAGGAAAGGAACAGCAAATATTAAAGCAGAAATAAACAAAATAGATAATAGAAAACCATTTTAAAAATCAAGGAAACTAAGTTGTTTTTTTTAAAAAACAAATAATTGACAAACTCTTAGCTGGACTACAAAAGAAAGAGGATTCAAATAAAATCAGAAATGAAAAAGGAAACATTACAACTGATACCACAGAAATAAAAAGAATCATTACACTATTATGAACATTTATATGCCAACAAATTGTGTAACGTACAAGAAATGGATGAATTCCTATAAACATACAATCTACCAAAACTGAATCATGAAGAAATATTTAACCTGAACCGGCCTTTAACTAGTAAGTTGACTGAATCAGTAATGAAAAATCTCCCCAGAAAGAAAAGCCCAGGCCAGATGACTTCACTGGTAAATTTTACAAAACATTTAAAAAGTAACATTAATCCTTCTTAAACTCTTCAAAAAATTGAAGTATAGGAAACACTTCCAAATGCATTTTATGATGCCAGCACTACACTGACATCAAAGCAAGAGAAAGACACTATAAGGTAAGAAAATATCAAGCCAGCAACCCTGATGAACACACACGCAAAAATCCTCAACAAAATACTAGCAAACCACATTCAACAGCACATTGAAAGGTAATACACCATAACCAAGTGACATGTATCCCTGGGATGCAGAAATGCCTCAACATAACTAAGTCAATTAATGTGATAAACCATGTTTACAAAATGAAGGATAAAAATCACACGATCATCTCAATAGATACAGAAAAGGCACTTAAAATTCAACACACATTTATGTTAAAAACCCTCAACAAATTGGGTGTACAAGAAAGTACCTCAACATAGTAAAGGCCATATGTGAAAAGTCCACAATGAAAAAAAATCAAAATCAACAGAGGAAAACTGAAAGCTTTTCCTCTAAGCTTAGGAATAAGACAAGGATGCCCACTCTTATCACTTCTATTTAACATAGTACTGCAATTCTATAATTCTGTAATTGCCATAGCCAGGGCAACTAGGCAAGAAAAGAAATAAAATGCATCCAAATTGGAAAGGAAGAACTAACACTGTATCTCTTCATGATTACATGATTCTATACATAGAAAACTTTCAAGACACACAAAAAAACTGTTATAAGCTAAAAAAGTAATTCAGTAAAGTTGCAGGATACCAAATCAATATACAAAAAAAAAAAAAAAAGAATCAGTTACATTCTATTCTATACACTAACAACAAACTATCCAAAAAGTAAATTAAGAAAATGGTCCCCTTTACAATAGTATCAAAAAGAACAAAATACTTAGAAATGAATTTAATTAAGAAAGCAAAAGACTTGTATACCAAAAACTACAAAACCTCGCTAAAATATACTTTAAAAGACAGAAATAAATGGAAAGGCATCTGGGTTGATAGAGTGGAAGACATAATACTGTTAAAATGTCTATATTACCCAAAGCAACCTACAGATTCAATGCAATCCCTATCAATATCCTAAGAGCATTTTTTTAAGGAAATAGAAAAAACAAGCCTAAAATTAATATGTAACCATAAAAGACCTCAAATATCCAAAGCAATTTTGAGAAATAACAAAACTCTAGGCATCACATTTCCTGATTTCAAAATATATTACAGGGGGGACCTTGAAGATGGCGGAAGAGTAAGACGCGGAGATCGCCTTCCTCCCCACGGATACACCAGAAATACATCCACACGTGGAACAACTCCTACAGAACTCCTACTGAAGGCTGGCAGAAGACCTCAGACCTCCCAAAAGGCAAGAAACTCCCCACGTAACTGGGTAGGGCAAAAGAAAAAACAGAGACAAAAGAATAAGGACGGCACCTGCACCAGTGGGAGGGAGCTGTGAAGGAGGAAAAGTTTCCACACACTAGGAAGCCCCTCCGCGGGAGGAGACTGCGGGAGGCAGAGGGGGGAGTTTCGGGACCGCGGAGTAGTGCACAGCGACGGGTGCGGAGGGCAAAGCGGGGAGATTCCTGCACAGACGATCGGTGCCGACCAGCACTCACCAACCCGAGAGGCTTGCTGCTCACCCACCGGGGCGGGCGGGGCTGCGAGCTGAGGCTCGGGTTTTGGTTTTGGACGGAGCTCAGGGAGAGGACTGGGGTTGGCGGCTTGAACATAGCCTGAAGGGGTTAGTGCACCACGACTAGCCGGGAGGGAGTTCGGGAAAAGCCTGCACCGGCCGAAGAGGCAAGAGACTTTTTCTTCCCTCTTTGTCTCCTGGTGCGCGAGGAGAGGGTTTAAGGAGCGCTGCTTAAGGAACTCCAAGAGACGGGCGCGAGCCGCGGCTGAGGGCGCGAGCCCCCGAGACGGGCGCTGGAGGCCGCGGGCTGAAAGCGCAAACCCCAGAGACGGGCGCGAGCCGCGGCTGAAAGCGCAAATCCCAGAGACGGGCGCGAGCCGCGGCTAAAACCGCGGACCCCAGAGACGGGCGGGAGACGCTAAGGCTGCTGCTGCCGCCCACAAGGGGCCTGTGTGCGAGCACAGGTCACTCTCCACACCCCTCTCCGCGGAGCCTGTGCAGCCCGTCCACTGCCAGGTTCCCGGGATCCAGGGACAACTTCCCCGGGAGTACGCACGGCGGGTCTCAGGCTGGTGCAACGTCACGCCGGCCTCTGCCGCAACGTCACGCTGCCTCTGCAGCTGCAGGCCCGCCCCGCACGTAGTGCCCCTCCTACCCCCATCCCCCAACCCCCGGCCTGAGTGAGCCGGAGGCCCCGAATCAGTGGCTCCTTTAACCCCGTCCTGGCTGAGCGAAAAAAACAGACGCCCTCCAGCGACCTACACGCAGAGGCAGGGCCAAATCCAAAGCTGAGCTCCTGTGAGCTGTGAAAACAAAGAAGAGAAAGGGAAATCTCTCCCAGCAGCCACAGAAGCAGCGGATTAAAGCTCCACAATCAACTTGATATACCCTGCATCTGTGGAATACCTGAATAGACAAGGAATGATCCCAAATTGAAGAGGTGGAATTTAGGAGCGAAATCTATGATTTTTTTCCCTTTTCCTCTTTTTGTGAAGGTGTACGTGTATGCTCCTGTGTGACATCTAGTCTGTATACTCTAGCTTCCACCATTTGTCCTAGGGCTCTATCCGTCCATGACTTTTTTTTTAAAATTCTTTTAATTAATAATTAAGTTTAATTGTAATAACTTTATTATACTTTACCTTCGTTCTTTCTTTCTTTCCTTCCTTCCCTCCCTCCTTTAGACAACGAATCACCCCAAATTGAGGAGGTGGTCTCAGGGAGCAGGATTTATGATTTTTCCCCCTTTACCTCTTTTTGTGAAGGTGTATGTGTATGCTTCTGTGTAAGATTTTCTCTGTATAGCTTTGCTTCCAACATTTGTCCTAAGGTTCTATCCGTCCCTTTTTTTTTTTTCTAAATATTTTTTAATTCAATAACTATATTATACTTTATTTTATTTTTACTGTATCATCTTTCTTTCTGTCTTTTTTTCCTTCTTTCCCTCCTTCCTTCCTTCCTCCCTGCCGCCCTCCCTCCCTCCTTTCTTTCCTTCTTTGCTTCTTTCTTCCTTCCTTCCTTTCCTCCTTTCCTTCTTTCTTTCCTCATACTTCTACTAATTCTCTCTACTTTTTCTCCCTTTTATTCTGAGCCGTGTGGATGAAAGGCTCTTGGTGCTCCAGCCAGGAGTCAGGGCTCTGCCTCTCAGGTAGGAGAGCCAACTTCAGGTCACTGGTCAACAAGAGACCTCCCAGCTCCACATAATATTAAACAGCGGAAATCTCCCAGAGACCTCCATCTTAACACCAGCACCCAGCTTCACTCAACGACCAGCAAGCCACAGTGCTGGACAACCTATGCCAAACAACTAGCAAAACAGGAACACAACCCCACCCGTTAGCAGAGAGGCTGCCTAAAATCATAATAAGGCCACAGACACCCCAAAACACACCACCAGACGTGAACCTGCCCACTAGAGAGACAAGATCCAGCCTCATCCAGCACAACACAGGCACTAGTCCCCTCCACCAGGAAGCCTACACAACCCACTGAAACAACCTTAGCCACTGGAGACAGACATCAAAAACAACGGGAACTACGAACCTGCAGCCTGCAAAAAGGAGACCCCAAACACAGTAAGATAAGCAAAATGAGAAGACAGAAAAACACACAGCAGATGAAGGAGCAAGATAAAAACCCACCAGACCTAACAAATGAAGAGGAAATAGGCAATCTACCTGAAAAAGAATTCAGAATAATGATAGTAAGGATGATCCGAAATCTTGGAAGTAGAATGGACAAAATGCAAGAAACAGTTAACAAGGACCTACAAGAACTAAAGATGAAACAAGCAACGATGAACAATGCAATAAATGAAATTAAAATCACTCTAGATAGGATCAATAGCAGAATAACTGAGGCAGAAGAACGGATAAGTGACCTGGAAGATAAAGTAGTGGAAATAACTACTGCAGAGCAGAATAAAGAAAAAGAATGAAAAGAACTGAGGACAGTCTCAGAGACCTCTGGGACAACATGAAACGCACCAACATTCGAATTATAGGGGTTCCAGAAGAAGAAGAAAGAAAGAAAGGGACTGAGAAAATATTTGAAGAGATTATAGTTGAAAACTTCCCTAATATGGGAAAGGAAATAGTTAATCAAGTCCAGGAAGCACAGAGGGTCCCATACAGGATAAATACAAGGAGAAACACGCCAAGACACATATTAATCAAACTGTCAAAAATTAAATACAAAGAAAGCATATTAAAAGCAGCAAGGGAAAAACAACAAATAACACACAAGGGAATCCCCATAAGGTTAACAGCGGACCTCTCAGCAGAAACCCTACAAGCCAGAAGGGAGTGGCAGGATATACTGAAAGTGATGAAGGAGAATAGCCTGAAACCAAGACTACTCTACCCAGCAAGGATCTCATTCACATTTGATGGAGAAATTAAAACCTTTACAGACAAGCAAAAGCTGAGAGAGTTCAGCACCACCAAACCAGCTTTACAACAAATGCTAAAGGAACTTCTCTAGACACGAAACACAAGAGAAGGAAATGACCTATAGTAGCGAACCCAAAACAATATATAAAATGGAAATAGGAACATACATATCAATAATTACCTTAAATGTAAATGGACTAAATGCTCCCACCAAAAGACACAGATTGGCTGAATGGATACAAAAACAAGACCCTTATATATGCTGTCTACAAGAGACCCACTTCAGAACTAGAGACACATACAGACTGAAAGTAAGGGGATGGAAAAAGATATTCCATGCAAATGGAAACCAAAAGAAAGCTGGAGTAGCAATTCTCATATCAGACAAAATAGACTTTAAAATAAGGACTATTAAAAGGGACAAAGAAGGACACTACATAATGATCAAGGGATCGATCCAAGAAGAAGATATAACAATTGTAAATATTTATGCACCCAACATAGGAGCACCTCAATACATAAGGCAAATACTAACAACCATAAAAGGGGAGATCAACAGTAACACATTCATAGTAGGGGACTTTAACACCCCACTTTCACCCATGGACAGATCATCCAAAATGAAAATAAATAAGGAAACACAAGCTTTAAATGATACATTAAACAAGATGGACTTAATTGATATTTATAGGACACTCCATCCAAAAACAACAGAATACACATTTTTCTCAAGTGCTCATGGAACATTCTCCAGGATAGATCATATCTTGGGTCACAAATCAAGCCTTGGTAAATTTAAGAAAACTGAAATTGTATCAAGTATCTTTTCCGACCACAACGCCATGAGACTAGATATCAATTACAGGAAAAGATCTGTAAAATATACAAAGACATGGAGGCTAAACAATACACTACTTAATAATGAAGTGATCACTGAAGAAATCAAAGAGGAAATAAAAAAATACCTAGAAACAAATGACAATGGAGACACAACGACCCAAAACCTATGGGATGCAGCAAAAGCAGTTCTAAGGGGGAAGTTTATAGCAATACAAGCCCACCTTAAGAAGCAGGAAACATCTCGAATAAACAACCTAACCTTGCACCTCAAGCAATTAGAGAAAGAAGAACAAAAAAACCCCAAAGCTAGCAGAAGGAAAGAAATCATAAAAATCAGATCAGAAATAAATGAAAAAGAAATGAAGGAAACCATAGCAAAGATCAATAAAACTAAAAGCTGGTTCTTTGAGAAGATAAACAAAATAGATAAACCACTAGCCAGACTCATCAAGAAAAAATGGGAGAAGACTCAAATCAATAGAATTAGAAATGAAAAAGGAGAAGTAACAACTGACACTGCAGAAATAAAAAAAATCATGAGAGATTACTACAAGCAACTCTATGCCAATAAAATGGACAATCTGGAAGAAATGGACAAATTCTTAGAAATGCACAACCTGCCAAGACTGAATCAGGAAGAAATAGAAAATATGAACAGACCAATCACAAGCACTGAAATTGAAACTGTGATTAAAAACCTTCCAACAAACAAAAGCCCAGGACCAGATGGCTTCACAGGTGAATTCTATCAAACGTTTAGAGAAGAGCTAACACCTATCCTTCTCAAACTCTTCCAAAATATAGCAGAGGGAGGAACACTCCCAAATTCCTTCTACGAAGCCACCATCACCTTGATACCAAAACCAGACAAGGATGTCACAAAGAAAGAAAACTACAGGCCAATATCACTGATGAACATAGATGCAAAAATCCTCAACAAAATACTAGCAAACAGAATCCAACAGCACATTAAAAGGGTCATACACCATGATCAAGTGGGGTTTATTCCAGGAATGCAAGGATTCTTCAATATACGCAAATCTATCAATGTGATAAACTATATTAACAAATTGAAGGAGAAAAACCATATGATCATCTCAATAGATGCAGAGAAAGCTTTCGACAAAATTCAACACCCATTTATGATAAAAACCCTCCAGAAAGTAGGCATAGAGGGAACTTTCCTAAACATAATAAAAGCCATATATGACAAGCCCACAGCAAACATCATCCTCAATGGTGAAAAACTGAAAGCATTTCCACTAAAATCAGGAACAAGACAAGGTTGCCCACTCTCACCACTCTTATTCAACATAGTTTTGGAAGTTTTAGCCACAGCAATCAGAGAAGAAAAGGAAATA
The DNA here is from genome assembly GCF_008692025.1 of Phocoena sinus. Taxonomy (NCBI): domain Eukaryota; kingdom Metazoa; phylum Chordata; class Mammalia; order Artiodactyla; family Phocoenidae; genus Phocoena; species Phocoena sinus. Next base: position 143,019,411 of record NC_045764.1, on the reverse strand, counting down.
AAAGGAATCCAAATTGGAAAAGAAGAAGTAAAGCTGTCACTGTTTGCAGATGACATGATACTATACATAGAGAATCCTAAAGATGCTACCAGAAAACTACTAGAGCTAATCAATGAATTTGGTAAAGTAGCAGGATACAAAATTAATGCACAGAAATCTCTGGCATTCCTATATACTAATGATGAAAAATCTGAAAGTGAAATCAAGAAAACACTCCCATTTACCATTGCAACAAAAAGAATAAAATATCTAGGAATAAACCTACCTAAGGATACGAAAGACCTGTATGCAGAAAATTATAAGACACTGATGAAAGAAATTAAAGATGATACAAATAGATGGAGAGATATACCATGTTCTTGGATGGGAAGAATCAACATTGTGAAAATGACTCTACTACCCAAAGCAATCTACAGATTCAATGCAATCCCTATCAAACTACCACTGGCATTTTTCACAGAACTAGAACAAAAAATTTCGCAATTTGTATGGAAACACAAAAGACCCCGAATAGCCAAAGCAATCTTGAGAACGAAAAAAGGAGCTGGAGGAATAAGGCTCCCTGACTTCAGACTATATTACAAAGCAACAGTAATCAAGACAGTATGGTACTGGCACAAAAACAGAAAGATAGATCAGTGGAACAGGATAGAAAGCCCAGAGATAAACCCACGCACATATGGACACCTTATCTTTGATAAAGGAGGCAGGAATGTACAGTGGAGAAAGGACAGCCTCTTCAATAAATGGTGCTGGGAAAACTGGACAGGTACATGTAAAAGTATGAGATTAGATCACTCCCTAACACCATACACAAAAATAAGCTCAAAATGGATTAAAGACCTAAATGTAAGGCCAGAAACTATCAAACTCTTAGAAGAAAACATAGGAAGAACACTCTATGACATAAATCACAGCAAGATCCTTTCTGACCCACCTCCTAGAGTAATGGAAATAAAAACAAAAATAAACAAATGGGACCTAATGAAACTTCAAAGCTTTTGCACAGCAAAGGAAACCATAACCAAGACCAAAAGACAACCCTCAGAATGGGAGAAAACATTTGCAAATGAAGCAACTGACAAAGGATTAATCTCCAAAATTTACAAGCAGCTCATGCAGCTCAATAACAAAAATACAAACAACCCCATCCAAAAATGGGCAGAAGACCTAAATAGACATTTCTCCAAAGAAGATATACAGAATGCCAACAAACACATGAAAGAATGCTCAACATCATTAATCATTAGAGAAATGCAAATCAAAACTACAATGAGATATCATCTCACACCAGTCAGAATGGCCATCATCAAAAAATCAAGAAACAATAAATGCTGGAGAGGGTGTGGAGAAAAGGGGACACTCTTGCACTGCTGGTGGGAATGTGAATTGGTTCAGCCACTGTGGAGAACAGTATGGAGGTTCCTTAAAAAACTACAAATAGAATTACCATATGACCCAGCAATCCCACTACTTGGCATATACCCTGAGAAAACCAAAATTCAAAGAGAGTCATGTACCAAAATGTTCATTGCAGCTCTATTTACAATAGCCAGGACATGGAAACAACCTAAGCGCCCATCATCGGATGAATGGATAAAGAAGATGTGGCACATATACACAATGGAATATTACTCAGCCTTAAAAAGAAATGAAATTGAGCTATTTGTAATGAGATGGATAGACCTAGAATCTGTCATACAGAGTGAAGTAAGTCAGAAAGAAAAAGACAAATACCGTATGCTAACACATATATATGGAATTTAAGGGAAAAAAATGTCATGAAGAACCTAGGGGTAAGATAGGAATAAAGACGCAGACCTACTGGAGAACGGACTTAAGGATATGGGGAGGGGGAAGGGTGAGTTTTGACAGGGCGAGAGAGAGTCATGGACATATACACACTAACAAACGTAGTAAGGTAGATAGCTGGGGGGAAGCAGCCGCAAGGCACAGGGATATTAGCTCGGTGCTTTGTGACAGCCTGGAAGGGTGGGATAGGGAGAGTGGGAGGGAGGGAGACGCAAGAGGGAAGACATATGGGAACATATGTATATGTATAGCTGATTCACTTTGTTGTAAATCAGAAACTAACACACCATTGTAAAGCAATTATACCCCAATAAAGATGTTTAAAAAATATATATATATATATATTACAAAGCAAAAGTAATTAAAATAGTATGGTACTGCAGAGACAGAGACATAAACCTATAAAAAAGAATAGAGCGCCCAGAAGTAAATCCCCTTATATACTGTCAACTGATCTTTGACAAAGGTGTCAAGAATATACAATAGGTACAGGATAGTCTCTTCAACAAATGGTGTTGGGAAAATGGGGTGTTTTCAGAAAATAATTTGAATGGAAAAAAAAGGTGGAAAGAGGAAACTTTTAGATTTAAAAATACTTAAACATATCAAGTCAAAACAATTTTGTTTGGATACTGATTCTAACAAATCAACAGTAAACATAAAGAAGAATTATAAGACAAATCTCGAAATTTTGAACATATACTGAGTATCTGAGGATATCAAGATAATAATGTTAATTTTTTAGGTATGATAATGGTATTGTGGTTATGTTTAAACACTGAAGTGTTTTCACCTTTGAGAGATACTGAAATATTTGTGGATAAAATTATATGATGACAGAAATTTCCTTGAACATAATCCAGTGGTATATGGGGAGACATGGGGTAGAAATGAAACACGTGTGGCTATAAATTATTAAATGTTGAAGGTTTGTAATGGGTAAATTAGGATTTATTACACTAGTCTCTCTTTTACACATGTTTAAATCTTTACATAATTTTTAAAAGGAGAGAAAAAGAATGGGAGGAGAGGAGCTGTAGATAGAGAGTAATTTTCTGCACAATAAAGGGAAGACTTATTAAAGAGGAAAAAAGATAAATGGGTCAATAACTGAAAAAAGAAAGGGAATCAAAAGATATCTTTTCAAAGGATAGGAAAATACCAGCATAACTGTATGTTAATGCGAAAAATCAAGTAGAAAGAGAAAAGCAAAGATTCAGGAGAGTTGTAAATTGTGAGAGCTACATATTTGGATGGATAAAAAGGGATTAGATTTAGTACACAAATGAATGGCTTGAACTTGCGTAGAAGTCTACATGGTTTTTCATGTATATGTGTTTTCACGGGTAATGCACAAGAAAACAGATTGTCTGGATTCAGATGAAGGAAGGTAGATCAATATGATGAAAACATAGGAAAGTTGTATTAGACTGTTTTTCTTTACTCCCTAACATAAGAAACAAGATCATAAGCTAATAGAAAGGACTGGGGAGTAGGTGCTGGAGAACTAAAGATTTAGAGGAAGGTACAACTGCCATCTAACATTATCGGAGAGAGAATGTATTAGGGCAGGGCTTGGCAAAATCAGGCCTGCTGCTTTTTTTAAAAAATAGCTTTATTGGAAAATAGACAACATTCATTTGTTTATGTATTATGTCTACATCTACTTTTGTGCTAGAACAGCAGAGTGGAATAGTTATGACAGAGACCATATGGTCCATAGTCTTAAAAATCTTACTATCTTTTACAAAAAAGTTTTGCCAACTCCTGTACTAGAGAAATAGGCTGAAATAAACAGACCCATGTGAAGTCAGTGATCATGAATCTAAAGACAGATGAGTCAGTATGGTTACACGTTTTTCTCCATTTTATTTAGCTGCAAGAAAGCAGGCCCAAAATAGATGGAAAGTTAGGATTTCATCAGCTTTATGAATTAGCCAAGTGTATTAGTTTCTTGTGGCTACTGTAACAAATCACCACAAACTTGGTAGCTCAAACAACCAAAAATTTATTCTCTCACAGCTTATGAGGCCAAAAGTCTGAAATCAGAATCACTGATACAAGATTATCACTGAAGTCAAGGTGTCAATAGGGCCACACTCTCTCCAATGACTCTAGGGGAGAATCTGCTCTCTGCCTCTTCCAGCTTCTGGTAGCTGCCACATTCCTTAGTTTTTGGCCACATGACTCCTCCAATTCACATGACCTTCGCCTCTGTGTTTGTGTCTTCTTTTGTCTGTATGAAATCTTCATCTACCTCTCTCTTATAAGGACACTTGTGATGGGACTGAGGTCTCACCCTGATAATACAAAATATTCTCCCCATCTCAAGATAATTAACTTAATCATATCTGCAGATACCTGTTTCATTATAAGGTAAAAGAGTCCCAGGGATTAGTATCTGTTATCTTTGAGTGAGCATTATTCAGCCAAGCAAGCACAGTGAAACATGAGTAAGACTTGAAAATTAAAGATGTGTTCATAACAGTAATTATAAAGATTGACCACAGAATGCAAATTAAGTAAGAAGGGAAATGAAAACGGTAAAGAGCTAATCAAAGGGCAGTGAATTGGAGGTCCAAGTGAGATCAATTGCAGTTGAGTTACTAGACGAGTTAGAGAAAGAAGTGGTGATTGGTGAGAGGGATGATTGAAATAAAAATTACAGTGGGGTTATAGTTATCGGTAATAAAAAAGCCTACGGTATGACCATTGGAGCCAATGGTTTAGGAAGGGTGAAGGATATCATTAGGTGAAGCATATCATTGGATGAAAGGTGGTAAAGGAACAGAGAGGCCTGAAAATCCTTTTATACCTCCCACTTGAATCATTTAGTAATATTTTTAGAATGTCAGTGTTTCATAGAACATTGTATGACTAATGCAGAATTAACGAATATGCACATCTTAGTTACTACTAAAAGTAGAAAGCTGTGATAACCGCAAATAACATACTGTACAGTAGAAGGACTGAAATCGAGTTTTGCTCAAAACCTCTACAGAGCAACTGTCAGGCTTTATAGGTTTCAATGTTAAAGTTAATATATAATTAAAGAAAATCCTAAACGGGATAAAAATCTTTAAATTATTTTTTTAAAATATACCAGATACAGTATCATAACTAGCAAATTCAAGAAGTGAAAGAACAGTAAGAAGAATTAAATTTGATTCCCTTCTAACTCAATTTCTTTATATTTCAAAGACGCTTAGCAATTTTTTAAAAGTACTGTTAATAAATACTGTGCATTACCTATATTCTTCACTGTTTTGAGACAGAATAACACCTCTTCAGTCTCATTTCCCAGTATTATTGCTTCTCCAATCCACCTCAATTCACATACCAAAGTCTCAACAATTCAAAACCACATATAGATGCTCAAAGAGCCAAAGTTTTTCACACATCCATATCTCTGTATACATTGCCTACAGAGTTCTTCTCTAACTGAAGAGCTGTCCTCCTGGTGGCAGATAGCTATATGTTCTTTAAAACCTAACTGAAGGGGCTTCCCTGGTGGCGCAGTGGTTGAGAATCTGCCTGCCAATGTAGGAGACAAGGGTTCGAGCCGTGGTCTGGGAGGATCCCACATGCCGTGGAATAACTGGGCCCGTGAGCCACAACTACTGAGCCTGTGCATCTGAAGGCTGTGCTCCGCAACAAGAGAGACTGCGATAGTGAGAGGCCCGCATACTGCGATGAAGAGTGACACCCGCTCACCACAACTAGAGAAAGCCCTCACACAGAAACGAAGACCCAACACAGCCAAAAATAAATAAATAAATTAATTAATTTTTTTAAAAAAAACCTAACTGAAGCCAATTTTTCTGGGAAATTACTTTGGATATTACTCTCCCACCCCTCCACTACTCCCTCCCCCTTGAGTAGTTAATCATGAACTCATGAACTCTAGTCTATCTATACTGTATATCTATTTCTATTGCTGTGCTTATAAATCTAGACTATAATGCATTCTTCTTCTACACACTTATGCCTATTACTAAAAGTGGGGTACTGAAGTCTCCAACTATTACTGTTGAATTGTCTGTTTTGTCCCTTCAATTCTGTCAGTTTTTGCTTCATATATTTCCAACTCTGCTGTGAGGTACATGTGTATGTTTATAATTGTTACTTCTTCCTGATGGACTGACACTTGTATCAGTATAAAATGCCCGTTTTTAAAACTTACTGTTTATAAAACTCTCTGCTACAGAACTCTGAAAAGTCAGGAACAGTAGGTCTATTACAGAACTTGGCCTAGTACTTATAATTAATAGATATGACATAACCATAAAAAATCTATTTTAATTTTCAGTGAAGTAGATATGAAATAAATTTATAAAATCTATTTTAGTTTTTAATAATTTAGAAAATAAATTACATTATCTTCTATAGTAATCTATTACAGTGTTTCATATTGTATACTTTTCCCCTCTAGGATATATACTAAAAATCCCTCATTTTGCAATTCATACTGACTTTCTTTTGTTCTGTCTTTGGTATATATATCAAACAAATGTTCAGACTCATATATATATATGAGTCTGATGTATATATATGAACTCATATATATATATATATCAGTTCTGTGTACTAGATGGTTAAATCATTTCTCAGCTTTCTCTTTAGTAACTTAAAAATTCTCAGCTTATCATAAATCTGACTTTCTAAATCTTTGTATGTTCCTGTAGGTCTCTTCTAAATTATGTCCAAAGTTTTGAAATAGATCCATATCTTAAATTAATAATTGTAATCATTGTGTATACTTATTTATTTTTACTGTTTCTTTTATTATAAACTTATAATACATTATTTAGTATGAGTATTAGATATTTTCCCTGATATATGCAGTATTCTCTTTAGTAATTCCCAGAAATACTACTGACAATTACTTTTATTTAATAATCCTTTCAGCACCTACTTTGTACAAACTTTGTTATATACTCCTGGGAAACACAAAAGAAAGTGAAAGAATTTATTATAAATGTATGCTATTGGGGAGACCTTGAAGATGGCGGAAGAGTGAGACGCGGAGATCACCTACCTCCCCCACAGATACACCAGAAATACATCTACACGTGGAACAACAACTACAGAACACCTACTGAACGCTGGCAGAAGACCTTAGACCTCCCCAAAGGCAATAAACTCCCCACGTACCTGGGTAGGGCAAAAGAAAAAAAGAAAAAACAGAGACAAAAGAACAGGGACGGCACCTGCACCAGTGGGAGGGAGCTGTGAAGGAGAAGTTTCCACACACTAGGAAGCCCCTTCGCGGGCGGAGACTGCGGGAGGCAGAGGGGGGAGCTTCAGAGCCGCGGAGGAATGCACAGCAACAGGGGTGCGGAGGGCAAAGCAGGGAGATTCCCGCACAGAGGATCGGTGCCGACCGGCACTCACCAGCCCGAGAGGCTTGTCTGCTCACCCGCCGGGGCGGACGGGGCTGCGAGCTGAGGCTCGGGTTTCGGTCAGAGCGCAGGGAGAGGACTGGGGTTGGCGGCTTGAACATAGCCTGAGGGGGTTAGTGCACCACGGCTAGCCAGGAGGGAGTTCGGGGGAAAGTCTGCACCTGCCGAAGAGGCAAGAGACTTTTTCTTCCCTCTTTGTTTCCCGGTACGTGAGGAGACGGGTTTAAGAGCGCTGCTTAAAGGAGCTCCAGAGACGGGCGCGAGCCGCGGCTAAAAGCGCGAACCCCAGAGACGGGCGGGAGCCGCGGCTAAAAGCGCGGACCCCAGGGACGGGCGGGAGACGCTAAGGCTGCTGCTGCCGCCACCAAGGGGCCTGTGTGCGAGCACAGGTCACTATCCACACCCCTCTTCCAGGGAGCCTGTGCGGCCCGCCACTGCCAGGGTCCCAGGATCCAGGGACAACTTCCCCGGGAGAACGCACAGCGGGCCTCAGGCTGGTGCAACGTAACGCTGGCCTCTGCCCTGCACGCAGTGCCCCTCCCTCCCCCCGGCCTGAGTGAGCCAGAGCCCCCGAATCAGCGTCTCCTTTAACCCCGTCCTGTCTGAGCAAAAAACAGACGCCCTCCAGCGATCTACACGCAGAGGCGGGGCCAAATCCAAAGCTGAGCCCCTAGGAGCTGTGAGAACAAAGAAGAGAAAGGGAAATCTCTCCCAGCAGCCTCAGGAACAGAGGATTAAATCTCCACAATCAACTTGATGTACCCTGCATCTGTGGAATACATGAATAGACAACGAATCATCCCAAACTGAGGAGGTGGGCTTCGAGAGCAAGATCTATGATATTTTCCCCTTTTCCTTTTTTTGTGAATGTGTATGTCTATGCTTCTGTGTGAGATCTTGTCTGTATAGCTCTGCTTCCACCATTTGTCCTAGGGTTCTATCCGTCCATGGTTTTTTTTTTTTAATTTTTTTCTTAATAATTAATTTTAATAACTTTATTATACTTTACCTTCTTTCTTTCTTTCTTTCTTTCCTTCCTTCCTTCCCTCCTTTAGACAACGAATCGTCCCAAATTCAGGAGGTGGTCTCTGAGAGCAAGATTTATGAATTTTTTCTCCTTTACCTCTTTTTGTGAGGGTGTATGCGTATGCTTCTGTGTAAGATTTTGTCTGTATAACTTTGCTTCCAACAGTTGTCCTAAGGTTCTACCCGTCCCTTTTTTTCTAAATAATTATTTTTTAATTCAATAACTTTATTATACTTTATTTTACTGTATCTTCTTTCTTTCTTTTTTCCTTCCTTCCCTCCTTCCTCCCTCCCTCCCTCCTTTCCTTCTTGCCTTCTTTCCTTCTTTGCTTCTTTCTTTCTTTCGACCTTCCTTCCTTCCCTCTTTTCTTTCTTTCTTTCTTCAAACTTCTACTAATTCTACTTTTTCTCCCTTTTATTCTGAGCCGTGTGGATGAAAGGCTCTTGCTGCTCCAGCCAGGAGTCAGGGCTCGGCCTCTGAGGTGGGAGAGCCAACTTCAGGACACTGGTCAACAAGAGACCTCCCAGCTCCACATAATATCAAATGGCGAAAATCTCTCAGAGACCGCCATCTTAACCCAGCACCCAGCTTCACTCAACGACCAGCAAGCTACAATGCTGGACAACCTATGCCAAACAACTAGCAAAACAGGAACACAACCCCACCCATTAGCAGAGAGGCTGCCTAAAATCATAATAAGTCCACAGACACCCCAAGACTCACCACCAGACGTGAACCTGCCCACTAGAGAGACAAGATCCAGCCTCATCCACCACAACACAGGCACTAGTCCCATCCACCAGGAAGCCTACACAACCCACTGAACCAACCTTAGCCACTGGAGACAGACATCAAAAACAGCGAGAACTACGAACCTGCAGCCTGCAAAAAGGAAACCCCAAACACAGTAAGATAAGCAAAATGAGAAGACAGAAATACACACAGAAGATGAAGGACCAAGATAAAAATGCACCAGACCTAACAAATGAAGAGGAAATAGGCAGTCTACCTGAAAAAGAATTCAGAATAATGATAGTAAGGATGATCCGAAATCTTGGAAATAGAATGGACAAAATGCAAGAATCAGTTAACAAGGACCTAGAAGAAATAAAGATGAAACAAGCAACGATGAACAATGCAATAAATGAAATTAAAAGTACTCTAGATGGGATCAATAGCAGAATAACTGAGGCAGAAGAACGGATAAGTGACCTGGAAGATAAAATAGTGGAAATAACTACTGCAGAGCAGAATAAAGAAAAAAGAATGAAAAGAACTGAGGACAGTCTCAGAGACCTCTGGGACAACATTAAATGCACCAATATTCGAATTATAGGGGTTCCAGAAGAAGAAGAGAAAAAGAAAGGGACTGAGAAAATATTTGAAGAGATTATAGTTGAAAACTTCCCTAATATGGGAAAGGAAATAGATAATCATGTCCAGGAAGCACAGAGAGTCCCATACAGGATAAATCCAAGGAGAAATACGCCAAGACACATATTAATCAAACTGTCAAAAATTAAATACAAAGAAAGCATATTAAAAGCAGCAAGGGAAAAACAACAAATAACACACAAGGGAATCCCCATAAGGTTAACAGCTGATCTCTCAGCAGAAACCCTGCAAGCCAGAAGGGAGTGGCAGGACATACTGAAAGTGATGAAGGAGAAAAACCTGCAACCAAGACTACTCTACCCAGCAAGGATCTCATTCAGATTTGATGGAAAAATTAAAAACCTTTACAGACAAGCAAAAGCTGAGAGAGTTCAGCACCACCAAACCAGCTTTACAACAAATGCTAAAGGAACTTCTCTAGACAAGAAACACAAGAGAAGGAATAGACCTATAATAACAAACCCAAAACAATTTAGAAAATGGCAATAGGAACGTACATATCGATAATTACCTTAAATGTAAATGGACTAAATGCTCCCACCAAAAGACACAGATTGGCTGAATGGATACAAATACAAGACCCTTATATATGCTGTCTACAAGAGACCCACTTCAGACCTAGAGACACATACAGACTGAAAGTAAGGGGATGGAAAAAGATATTCCATGCAAATGGAAACCAAAAGAAAGCTGGAGTAGCAATCCTCATATCAGACAAAATAGACTTTAAAATAGAGACTATTAGAAGAGACAAAGAAGGACACTACATAATGTTCAAGGGATCGATCCAAGAGGAAGATTTAACAATTGTAAATATTTATGCACCCAACATAGGAGCACCTCAATACATAAGGCAAATACTAACAGCCATAAAAGGGGAAATCGACAGTAACACATTCATAGTAGGCAACTTTAACACCCCACTTTCACCCATGGCCAGATCATCCAAAATGAAAATAAATAAGGAAACAAAAGCTTTAAATGATACATTAAACAAGATGGACTTAATTGATATTTATAGGACACTCCATCCCAAAAAAACAGAATACACATTTTTCTCAAGTGCTCATGGAACATTCTCCAGGATAGATCAAATCTTGGGTCACAAATCAAGCCTTGGTAAATTTAAGAAAATTGAAATTGTATCAAGTATCTTTTCCGACCACAATGCCATGAGACTAGATATCAATTACAGGAAAAGATCTGTATAAAATACAAACACATGGAGGCTAAACAATACACTACTTAATAACCAAGAGATCACTGAAGAAATAGAAAATATGAACAGACCAATCACAAGCACTGAAATTGAAACTGTGATTAAAAATCTTCCAACAAACAAAAGCCCAGGACCAGATGGCTTCACAGGTGAATTCTATCAAACGTTTAGAGAAGAGCTAACACCTATCCTTCTCAAACTCTTCCAAAATATAGCAGAGGGAGGAACACTCCCAAATTCCTTCTACGAGGCCACCATCACCTTGATACCAAAACCAGACAAGGATGTCACAAAGAAAGAAAACTACAGGCCAATATCACTGATGAACACAGATGCGAAAATCCTCAACAAAATACTAGCAAACAGAATCCAACAGCACATAAAAGGATCATACACCATAATCAAGTGGGGTTTATTCCAGGAATGCAAAGATTCTTCAATATATGCAAATCTATCAACGTGATAAACCATATTAACAAACTGAAGGAGAAAAACCATATGATCATCTCAATAGATGCAGAGAAAGCTTTTGACAAAATTCAACACCCATTTATGATAAAATCCTTGCAGAAAGTAGGCATAGAGGAAACTTTCCTCAACATAATAAAGGTCATATATGACAAGCCCACAGCCAACGTCATCCTCAATGGTGAAAAACTGAAAGCATTTCCACTAATATCAGGAACAAGACAAGGTTGCCCACTCTCACCACTCTTATTCAACATACTTTTGGAAATTTTAGCCAAAGCAATCAGAGAAGAAAAGGAAATAAAAGGAATCCAAATCGGAAAAGAAGAAGTAAAGCTGTCACTGTTTGCAGATGACATGATACTATACATAGAGAATCCTAAAGATGCTACCAGAAAACTACTAGAGCTAATCAATGAATTTGGTAAAGTAGCAGGATACAAAATTAATGCACAGAAATCTCTAGCATTCCTATATATTAATGATGAAAAATCTGAAAATGAAATCAAGAAAACACTCCCACTTACCATTGCAACAAGACGAATAAAATATCTAGGAATAAACCTACCTAAGGAGACAAAAGACCTGTATGCAGAAAATTATAAGACACTGATTAAAGAAATTAAAGATGATACAAATAGATGGAGAGATATACCATGTTCTTGGATGGGAAGAATCAACATTGTGAAAATGACTCTACTACCCAAAGCAATCTGCAGATTCAATGCAACCCCTATCAAACTACCACTGGCATTTTTCACAGAACCAGAACAAAAAACTTCACAATTTGTATGGAAACACAAAAGACCCCGAATAGCCAAAGCAATCTTGAGAACAAAAAATGGAGCTGGAGGAATCAGGCTCCCTGACTTCAGACTATACTACAAAGCTACAGTAATCAAGACAGTATGGTACTGGCACAAAAACAGAAAGATAGATCAATGGAATAGGATAGAAAGCCAGAGATAAACCCACGCACATATGGACACCTTATCTTTGATAAAGGTGGCAGGAAAGTACAGTGGAGAAAGGACAGCCTCTTCAGTAAGTGGTACTGGGAAAACTAGACAGGTACATGTTAAAGTATGAGATTACATCACTCCCTAACACCATACACAAAAATAAATTCAAAATGGATTAAAGGCCTAAATGTAAGGCCAGAAACTATCAAACTCTTAGAGGAAAACATAGGCAGAACACTCTATGACATAAATCACAGCAAGATCCTTTCTGACACACCTCCTAGAGAAATGGAAATAAAAACAAAAATAAACAAATGGGACCTAATGAAACTTCAAAGCTTTTGCACAGCAAAAGAAACCATAAACAAGACCAAAAGACAACCCTCAGAATGGGGGAAAATATTTGCAAATGAAGCAACTGACAAAGGATTAATCTCCAAAATTTACAAGCAGCTCATGCAGCTCAATAACAAAAAGCAAAGAACCCAATCCAAAAATAGGCAGAAGACCTAACTAGACATTTCTCCAAAGAAGATATACAGACTGGCAACAAACACATGAAAGAATGCTCAACATCATTAATCATTAGAGAAATGCAAATCAAAAGTACAATGAGATATCATCTCACACCAGTCAGAATGGCCATCATCAAAAAATCTAGAAACAATAAATGCTGGAGAGGGTGTGGAGAAAAGGGAACACTCTTGCACTGCTGGTGGGAATGTGAATTCGTTCAGCCACTATGGAGAACAGTATGGAGGTTCCTTAAAAAACTACAAATAGGGGCTTCCCTGGTGGCGCAGTGGTTGAGAGTCCGCCTGCCGATGCAGGGGACACGGGTTCGTGCCCCGGTCCGGGAAGATCCCAGATGCCGCGGAGCGGCTGGGCCCGTGAGCCATGGCCGCTGGGCCCGTGCGTCCGGAGCCTGTGCTCCGCAACAGGAGAGGCCACAACAGTGAGAGGCCCATGTACCGCAAAAAAAAAAAAACTACAAATAGAACTACCATATGACCCAGCAATCCCACTACTGGGCATATACCCTGAGAAAACCAAAATTCAAAAAGAGTCATGTACCAAAATGTTCACTGCAGCTCTATTTACAATAGCCAGGAGATGGAAACAACCTAAGTGCCCATCATCGGATGAATGGATAAAGAAGATGTGGCACATATATACAATGGAATATTACTCAGCCATAAAAAGAAACGAAATTGAGCTATTTGTAATGAGGTGGATAGACCTAAAGTCTGTCATACAGACTGAAGTAAGTCAGAAAGAGAAAGACAAATACCGTATGCTAACACATATATATGGAATTTAAGAAAAAAAAAATGTCATGAAGAGCCTAGGGGTAAGACGGGAATAAAGACACAGACCTACTGGAGAACGGACTTGAGGATATGGGGAGGGGGAAGGGTGAGCTGTGACAGGGCGAGAGAGAGTCAGGGACATATATACACTAACAAATGTAAGGTAGATAGCTAGTGGGAAGTAGCTGCATGGCACAGGGATATCGGCTCGGTGTTTTGTGACCGCCTGGAGGGGTGGGATAGGGAGGGTGGGAGGGAGGGAGACGCAAGAGGGAAGAGATATGGGAACATACGTATATGTACAACTGATTCACTTTGTTATAAAGCAGAAACTAACACACCATTGTAAAGCAATTATACCCCAATAAAGATGTTAAAAAAAAAAATAGATAGCTAGTGGGAAGCAGCCATATAGCTCAAGGAGATCAGCTCGGTGCTTTGTGACCACCTAGAGGGGTGGGTTAGGGAGGGTGGGAGGGAGGGAGACGCAAGAGGGAAGAGATATGGGAACATATGTATATGTGTGACTGATTCACTTTGTTGTAGAGCAGAAGCTAACACACCATTGTGGAGAAATTATACCCCAATAGAGAGATGTTAAAAAAAAATAAAAATAGAAAATAAATAAAATAAAATGCTCCTTCTTACTCAGCCACTTCATTAGATCACTGGTATCAAGGATTTCATTGATTTATACTTGTAGAAAAAAATGAGACCAAGGCTTCATCTTCTTTTAAATACGTTAAAAGTAAATTACAGATTTTTTTTATTCTTATGAACAATTTCCTGGTCTCAGAAAATTTTTAATTTTAAAAATTTTGAGAAATACCCAAAGTATTATAAATAATATGACTAACATCCTGTACTCACTACTTAAACTACGATATACAGCATTACTAATACAGTTATAGGTCCCTGTTAAACCTTTCTAATCACATAATCATACTCACTCCCCTAACCCAAAGAAGTACCCACTATCCTATATGTAGTTTAAATCTTTTCTTCATAGTTTTACCTCCTAGGGCTTTAAACAGTAATTAGTTTTGTTTTATTTATTTAAATGGTATTACAATGTAAGTATCATTTGGCAATTTGTTTTTTTCTCTCTCCATACTGTGTCTTTGAAATTCATTCATGTTAATATGTGGAGCTCTGGCTCATTCATTTTCCCCAACGTATAGTATTCAATTTCTGAATATACTACCTACCCACTTACCTACTGGTGTTCCCTTATGTTGTTTTCTATTATTCACTTTTACACACAAACATCAAATTCTTTACCTACATATTAACCACCCCTACTTCCTGAAACTTTCTATCCTTGAATTCCATCACATCATGTTTGGTCTCCTCTGCTTGATACTCTTCCTGTACTCATCACTTAAATGATGTTTCCTTATGTCCCTTCTTTTTTTTACCCTGTATACTCTCCTTAGATGTTCTCTCACTCACTCCCATGCCAGCCTAAGTCAAATCTGTATCTCCAACCCTTAATTCTTGTGAGTGGCTACTAAGTCTAGAACATTAGTTGAATATCTAATAAAGGGTTATATATCACATTACAATATGTGATAAAATAATATTATCTATGTTTCCAGATTTTATAGCCACTCTGTATATCTAACCACCAATAAATACCTCCACCTGATAGCCATAATGGAGGACATTCTGAATTGTATTATCATATGATTTATGGCTTAGAGACCAAAACGATTTTTTCCACACAATCCTAGATAAAATTTTAGCTCCTCTAGAAACCCCACTTTCACATACTCTTTCTTTAAAACTTTTCAAAATGTCACAGTAGGTGGTTTTCCAACTTCTGGTCTAAGAACCCCCGTACTCTTAAAACATATTAAGGACCCCAACAGTGAAAAAGGCAAATACGTCTTATTATAAAAATAGCTTTGACCTCAGGGACCTCCAAACGAGTGCCTAACACATTTTGAGGGCTATTGGTCTAGGAAACTATTTTCTAGAGATGTTTCTGGTGCATCAGAGAAGTCATTGGAATTCTGCCTGAACAAATGAAATCAACAAATCATTCCCAAAGATTCCTTAGTAGCTACGGATTGAGGTACCCAGGTTGGCTGACTTATAACTTCCTGAGTTTTTTAAACCCAAATCAGCCTTGGCGCAGGGACATGCCTGAAGGTGATGGAATAAAGATAAATGAGACAGACTAGACCAAAACTATTTAAAAATAAATGAGCTATCTTTTTAAAATATGGTCAAACTTTGATTCCTAAATGCCTTTGTTAGAAACTCCCTTTTTTTTTTTTTTTTTTTTGCGGTACGCAGGTCTCTCACTGCTGTGGCCTCTCTCCTGTTGTGGAGCACAGGCTCCGGACGCGCAGGCTCAGCGGCCATGGCTCACGGGCCCAACCGCTCCGCGGCACGTGGGCTCCTCCCGGACCGGGGCACGAACCCGTGTCCCCTGCATTGGTAGGCCAACTCTCAACCACTGCGCCACCAGGGAAGCCCTAAATGGGTATTTTTTTAACCTCATCATTCTTCTCCACTGTTTTGGTAAATGAGAAGAGTCTCTGTTCCCACTTCACCCAGCAAGAAAAGAGAACTAGAATTTACTGAGTATTTATAATGGGCATTATGTTAGGCATCTTTACATATACTGTCTCAGTCAGTCTCTGTGGTTCAGAAAGGTTAATTTGCTTAAGGATAGACAGGAAGCAAGGAGAAAAGTGTCATTTACCTAGATCTACCTCATTCCAATGCCCAGACTTTTTTTTACCAAAGTCATACTTCTCTGCGTCAGAAAATATGTTTCTTCGAATTAAGTTTTCATATATAAATGTTATTCTAAAGACTGAGAATGTTCTTCAGACTTTAGTTTATTTAAACAATAGAAAACTTAATTATCATTAAAAATATTAACTGTAATACATTCTTAATTTCAAACAACTCTCATATAGATTAACCACTGGAACACAATTAAATTTGTATTATTATGCTTCATAAATTAAAAGAGAAAGAAATTTAGGAAGAAGTTAGAAATCTTTTAAGGTCTTTAACAATTTGACATAAACCATTAGTAATTAGTATATTGGATACAAGCCTTTATTTATAACTATGCCATTTCCCTTATTTGCAGTTTTAATTTGTTTTGTAGTCTTATTTTTAATAAACATTAGTGAAATTCCATTGCATGTATTTCACATAATATAGTTTACAGTAAATATGAAGAACTCACAGAGTATATGATAATTTTCCCAGGACTAACATAACTTAACCTCTTGCTGATATGCAAAGAGTGTAATCCATAATTAAATGAGATTGGAGAGTAGTATTTAAATTATCTAAGATAGAAACATTTGTGAGTCTCTAAAGCCTTATTTACAAAGATTCTTTTGATATGCTACTAAAATTCTGTTAATCTATTTGCTAAAATAACATGTCAAACACTTTTCTTCATCCATTCGATAAATATTTATTGAGTACTTATTATATGCTAGGCATTACTCCACATGCTAGAGAGAAGGCAATGAAAAAAACAGATTTGGTACTTATAATTATGGATCCTACGTTCTATCAGGGGATACAGGCAATAAACAAAGAAAGAAATAAGAATATTTCAATCCAGTAAGTGCTGTGAAGAAACATAAAAACCAGGATGATATGTCAGCATGCACAAGATTGGATGGTGCTAGTTAAGCTCTGAGAAAGTACTAACTTTAAGGTCTGATATTAATTATCCTAGTATTTGTATATATTTAAAGTAATAAAGCTATTCTAAAAATAAGCAAAAACTTATAATTCAAAAGTTCCTCTATTTTAAATGCCAATTTAATCAACATTTTATTTAAATTAGTGAGATTGTGTATTTCTATATCTCTTGGTCTAGGCTAAAAGTAATCTGAATTTATCTCTACTGCCTCCTTTCCTTCTTTGACTTTCTTTTATCTTTCTTTCCTACTCCTATAGTATGCCATGTTCAGATAAAGATCAATTATGTGGTCACCCTAGGCACTACCTAAGCACCTGCAGAAGGAAATATCAATGACAAGGTGATTCATCTTAGAACTCCTCAAATACTTAGGAACTGTAGGTATAAAGTACCGTAGAAGGTGGAGAATTATAAGCTAGCAGATTGCTTATATAGAAAGACTCTCAGGTCCTCAGTACAAGTAAACAACTACTTATTCTGATGGTGAAGGAATAGCAGAGAGGTATCCAGTAACAAGCAGAAATCAGATTATTTAATGAGTTTGAAGAAGTGGTAAAGAGTACTGTGAGAGATTTCACAGAGCTCTAGGAGGAAGTGAGAAAATGTAGCTAGAGTTTGAAAAAATATTTTTAACAAGGAAAAAATGAGATAATTATGCATAATAGGAAAAACAAAAAGTTGTGCATAAATGAAGTACACCACTTGGTTCAGCCACTAATATTTACAAGCCCTAAAAAATGAAAACATTGAATATGGATTCAATAAAAAAAATGTGATATTAACTATAAAGGGACAGTAGGTAGAAGTGAGGGAAAGTTAAGAGAGCTAATAATATTCTTATCTATCATAATGAGAAAGTATAGTAGGTAGAATAACGCCCCTGTGAATACGTTAGCTACGTGGTTTGTGGAATTAAACTTGCAGATGGAATGAAGCTCATCAGCTGACTTTAAAACAGAGAATTTATTCTGGATTATCTTGGTGGTTCCCAGTGTAAAATTACAAGGGTACCTTAAAGGTGGAAGAGAGATGGCAGTGTGAAGACTAGGCTTCCTGATGTTGCTTGCTTCGAAGTTGGAGGGGGTGATGAGCCCTGGAAAGAAGGTGGCCACCAAACGCTGGAAAAAGCAAGGAAATGAATTCTCCCCTTCAGCCTCCAGAAACGAATGTAGTCCTGCCCACATCTTGATCTCAGCCTGTGAGATCCTGTATAGGATTTCTAAAGTATAGAATTGTAAGATAACAACTACTTCTTGTTTTAAGCCATTTATAATAATGTTATGGTAACTACAGAAAACTAATACAGAAGTCAACATATAATGTCTAAAATACAATAGAAGGGCTTCCCTGGTGGTGCAGTGTTTAAGAATCTGCCTGCCAATGCAGAGGACACAGGTTCGAGCCCTGGTCCGGGAAGATCCCACATGCCATGGAGCATCTAAGCCCGTGAGCCACAACTACTGAGCCTGTGCTCTAAAGCCCGTGAGCCACAACTACTGAGCCCACGCACCACAACTACTGAAGCCCACGCACCTAGAGCCTGTGCTCTGCAACAAGAGAAGCCACTACAATGAGAAGCCCACACACCGCAACGAAGAATAGCCCCTGCTCACCGCAAGTAGAGAAAGCCCATGCGCAGCAACGAAGACCCAACGCAGCCAAAAATAAATAAATTTATAAAAAACAAAATAAAAAATAAAATACAGCAAAGGGCACAGTATGAAATATGTATGCAAACATCAGAAGAAACAACTACAAGAAAGAAGTTGCTTTTGGAAGCAGCAGGAAAAAAGCAGATAGTTGGTTTTTATTGTTGTCATGAGCTATTTTAGCATTGCTTGATTTTTTTTAAAACGTGAATGCATTACTTCAATGAAAAATAAGAATTAAGTTTAAAAAAAGGAAAAACAACATAAACGAAAGACGTTGTATGGTAGAAAAATCTGATTGCTCTTCAAATGTTTGCCAGGAGTGAGAGTGGAAGATTCAGCTAAGCTGAGCTGTAGCTGATCGTTTCACTGTTTTTATTTTTAGCATGAACCAGCAATTATCTTTCAAACTTTTCTGTTCTCCTCACCTCAAACACATCTGTTATTCCTACTCAAACTCTAACACTATAAAATAAACAATAGGACTACCAGGAAGAAAGGTCTGCTAATCATGACTTTCAGCAGTAAAACAGTTTATTTTCACTTGCAAGTTAATTGCAGAGAGGTTAATAGAACTCACAGTACTGTATTAACCCATATTATTGACTGGAAACTTGTAGTTAGAAGAATGTGTGGCTGGAGAATATCCAACTTCAGGTCCATGAAATGAGCTCTAAACTCCGGTAAAAATTTGAATGAGGAGAATAACATTACAAAGATAGTCTGATTTTTAGAGAAAGAGCAGAGTAAAAGCAAAATGCTCCTAGTAAAAACTCCTTAGAAAAAGACCATTCCAAGATAAGATGATCTCCCTTCTCTATAGACTTTTAATATTCACTTGTTATCCCAATTCACTTGTCATGTAATCACATATACTGTCTTATTTTTGTTACTGTTTCTGGTGTGTGTGCGCGATATTTTCACAATGAATTTATATTTAGCAGCAACAGTCCTACCTTTTTAAAAAAAGATATTCCATTCAGTATTTAGCACTCTTGTATGCAAACATAAGGCACTTTATATATAACTTGAACAAATAATATGGAGACGTTCTGCACTGAGAAAGATGAACAATTAAGGATGGAACTTGTTAATTTTTTTTTTTTGATTTCTATTCCTTTGTTTTCCCTGCTCCCTGCTAAGTGGTTCAACCAGGATTCCTGCCAAAGCTAATTTAACATTCTGACAATTTACCTTAGACATTATAAGCTACTGAAGTTATAAATTTGAATAGCACTGAAGCAGCATATCCCTATAGCATTCTTTATAGTTCAGCAACATGTATTTGTAATAGCATGGAAATTCAATAAAACGCTTAAAAAGAAAAACCCCAAAGGTACTTTGAATAAGATTATAATTTTAATTGGCTTATCTACATTTTTATGCTCCGTTGAAAAAAAAATCTGCTAAAACCACCGGAGTGGCTGTCAACTGGCAGCAATTTTGCTCCCTGGGGACATTTGGCGATGTCTGGATATATTTTCATTATTTACAGCTTAGATAGTACTACTGACATCTAGTAGGGAGAGACCAGAGATGCTGTTTAACATCATACCATGCGGAGAGCCTCGCACAACAATTATCCAGCCCAAAATGTCAATAGTGCTGAGACTGAGAAACCCTACATTAGAGGAATAGAGAAACCGAATAGAAAACGAGAAAACATTTTCTTATAAGTATCTACAGTAGTACAATATATTTATCATGGATTCTGATACAGATGAAGGTCTATTAGTTATGTCCCAGGCTGTCTTTCCAACATACTAATTTAACAGTAACAATACGTAGTTTCATTTATTTAAATCAAAAAATTTAATTAGCACCTATAATACACAAAGCATCACACTGTATACTGAAGAGAACACACACAAAAAAAGTTTAGAACATGAAGTAGTTTAACTTATCATCCTTGTCTATCAGGAACTGCCAAAATAGTTAGGGGAATGTGATATAATTAAGTACAACAACATATAATTAAAATGAATGATACAGACAATGAGAACTATCAAACAGTAGAATACAGAATACAGAAAAAAATCAGGGTAGGGCTTCCCTGGTGGCGCAGTGGTTGAGAGTCCGCCTGCCAACGCAGGGGACACGGGTTCGTGCCCCAGTCCAGGAAGATCCCACGTGCCGCGGAGCGGCTGGGCCCGTGAGCCATGGCTGCTGAGCCTGTGTGTCCGGAGCCTGTGCTCCGCAACGGGAGAGGCCACAACAGTGAGAGGCCCATGTACCGAGAAAAAAAAAAAAAAAAAAAAATCAGGATATACTAGAATGGCTACTCAAGACCTGACAGAGAAAAAAAAAATATTTAGGGCCTACAGTCGTTTGAATTTAGATAGGTAGAGAGAAAGACGAAAAGTACTTCATGTGAGAAGCACAGTATGAATTAAGGTAGAAAGGAGCTATACAGATCACCTAGAGCAAAAGTTGGATGTTCAAATGAAGTAGTCTATAGGACTGGAAAGACACAAGGGGGCAGGACCAATGAGGTCTTAAGTGTTAGGCTAACAGCCATTATTATGATGGCAATGAGGAGCAACTGACATTTCTTTGATGAGAGAAATAACATATGAAAGCAGATTTAGGAAGTGTATTAGTCAGGGTTCCCCAGAGAAACCAACAGGATATGGATACAGATATAGAGATAGAGATTTGTTATAAGAATGGCCTCACATGGTTACGGAGGCCAAGAAGTCCAACGATCAGTCATCTGCAAGCCTGAAAACCATGAAAGCAGGTGGTATCATTCAGACGGAGTCTGAAGGCCTGAGAACTCAGGGGCCACTGGTGAAAAGTCCCAGAGTCTCAAGGCCCAAGAACCAGGAGCTCTGATGTCCAATGGCAGGAGAAGATGGCTATCCCAGCTCAACAGAGAGGGAATTCACCCTTCTTTGGCCTTATTGTTCCATTCAGGTATTCGGTAGATTGGATGATGCCTGCCCACATGGGTGAGGGGTGACTCTTCACCCAGTCTACTGAGTCAAATGCTAATCTCTTCCAGAAATACTCTCACAGATACAACCGGAAATAACGTCTTACCAGCGACTTGGGCATTCCGTAAGCCTGTCAAGTTGACAAATAAATTAAGCCATCATGGGAAGATTAGTCTGGAAACAGTACTGGAGCATGAGGAAGAGTGCTTCCAGAAACATCAGAAAAGAGACAACTGTAGTAATTCATGTATGTGATAATGAAGGTCTGATTTAGAAGAAAGAAGAGACTACAGGCATACCTCAGAAATATTGTGGGTTCAGTACCAGACCATGGCAATAAAGTGAATATTGCAATAAATTTATGGTTTCACACAAATTTATCGTTTCCTAGTGCATATAAAAGTTATGTTTACACTATACTGTAGTCTATTAAAGGTACATTAGCATTATGTCCACAAAAGCAGTGTATATACCTTAATTTTTAAATGCTTTATTGCTAAAAAAAAAAACTATCGTCTGACAATACAGTGTAGCCAAAATCCTTTAATCTATAAAAAGATGCAATATCTCGGAAACACAGTAAAGTGAGGGATGCCTGTAGAAAGAAGCAGGGAACATTAAATTAAGGAAGAACAATCAGGACTTGGTTTTCTTTTTTTTTTTAGAGGAAGAGTAAATATTTTGCACTTAAGAGTTTAATGAAAGTTAGAAACATATAGTTCAGATACGTCTGCACAACACCAGACAGAGAATCAAAAAACCCTAGCTTAATAACAGCTTCATCTACTAACAACAAGTTACAAGACTTTAGGTAAACTGGTTAATCTCCCAGATTTTACTATTGGTAAAATAAGCAAAATTGTGAGCAACCTGCTTACCTCACATCTTTGTTGCCAGAAGCAAATTAATTAATATATATACATACCTTATAAAGTCTAAATGCTATAGAAATTGATTATTACTGTCATTTAAGAAAAGCTGAAACAGTATCTGATCATTTTAATAATTATAATGAATATGGACTTACTAAGATGATGATGATCTTAAAATGAGTAAAAATTTATCTTATTTTTAATTTACAATGATTAGAACCTAAAACTCTAACTCCAGGTTTTTGGATAAAATTTTATTTTGGTTAGCTATAGTTCATTTTCTCTATTTTGACACTCTTATACATATTTCTGAATACAGAAATGACCTTCAATTACATGTATTTTCTTATTATAGATTTATACAAAACAGATGATATGGAAATGCTACAGTATAGTGGGAAGAGCACTGACTTTGAAGAGATAATATTAAAAGGAAAAGACAAAATATAAAGTTCTCCAATAATTCTAGATGCAATATTATGGTCACATATTTGAAAAATATAAAGGAAATAAAAGATTTCCTAGGAGAATATGAATTCTAAAAATCGATACAGGAGGAAGTTTATAAGTTTTTTAAAATGCCAGCAACAATGAAGAGATGAAAAAAACAGGTAAAATCCAATTCTAAAAAGGCATAATAATCAGAAGCAAGATGGTTTTCACATGTGAGTCTTATAAAACAGTGAATTAATAGATAATTCCTATGTTATACAAACAATTCCAAAGCATTAAAAATGATGGAAATCTGCCCAACATATTCTCTAAAGCTAGCATCAACTCAGTATTAAAACCAGGTTAATGTCTTTTTAAAATGTAGATGTAAAAACCCTAAAATAGACTCTAGTAGTGTATTAAATAAATAACATTATCAAATAACATGTTGAAGTAAGGTATACCTCTAGAGTAGGGTTCAATGTAAATTAAAAAACATAAAACCATCTCAACAGATACTGGAAAAGTACTTGATAAAATTCTATATACACTCCTGATTTAAATAAGCAAAATCTAAAGCTTCAAGTAAACTAGGAATAGAAAGAAATTTCCTAAGGAGGTATACAAGAAATCAAAAGTCACATTTACTCATACTAAATGGTGAGAAGTCTCATACTAAATGGTGAGAAGTCAGAAACCATCTCACTAAAATAAGTCAGGAAAGCATACTATCTTCAGCTGTAATTAAATTCATATTAAAAGGCTTAGTAGAATAAGTAAGTGTTGGAAGGTTAATAAGCAAAACTCAAAATACCAATAATGACCAATTAGAAAATGTAAGAGAGAATAAAAGGACTATGTTCACCACAGGAAATACACAAACAGATGTGCATGTGTGTGTGCACACACACACTATCTATATATAAAACTAATGAGAGGGCTTCCCTGGTGGTGCAGTGGTTGAGAGTCTGCCTGCCAGTGCAGGGGACATGGGTTTGAGCCCTGGTCTGGGAGGATCCCACATGCTGCGGAGCGGCTGGGCCCGTGAGCCACAACTGCTGAGCCTGCGCATCTGGAGCCTGTGCTCCGCAACAAGAGAGGCCGCGATAGTGAGAGGCCCGCGTACTGCGATGAAGAGTGGCCCCTGCTTGCTGCAACTGGAGAGAGCCCTCGCGCAGAAATGAAGACCCAACACAGCCAAAAATAAATAAATAAATATTTAAAAAAAAAAAAAAAAAAAACTAATGAGAAATTTGAAGAATCTGCTTTTTAACCAAAGAAAGCTGTATGTGTGTAGACATAACACATAACTGTTTTTAAAGGCACTGCTTTCAAATTCAAAGTTCTTCCAGACACCTAAAGGTTGATCCCCAAAGTCAGAGGTTGGGTTGCAAACTTAGCCTAGGATGAATTCAATCTTCGAAGGTGATTTCTTTGGACATTTGTATGTCTGTTTATGTGAATGCCTTTAATCATGAATGAACTCTATAGGTTAACAAAGTTCCTAACTCTCCCTATTGTCTTATACAGGAACTTGGAATGTTTGTAATACTTCTCTGGAAACTGAAGACATTTGAGTTTGCAGGTCTAGATTTTACTGTATGTCAACTTGAGTGTACAATTTCTGAGGACATTAAAACATTATATTTTTATCTTCTGCAGAACCTAATACAATTCCTAGAAAACAAATGCTCAATGAATATTTGTTGGTTTATTGATTTTTGAATGATTTGGGGGAGGTTATAAAGCACATTTGTGCTAGAATAATTGTGGATATAATGTCCAAAATAACTATAGAGTTTACACATTTAAAGTATTAAAACATTTGCTTCTAAATTCTTTTTGATTGCCTTTTATACATGTTTGCTAGAAGATAAACTCTAGGCATTGGTTATAGGCTTACACTCATAATCTAATGATATGGGAAAGGAATAATGTAGTTCGAATTCACTATGATAAGCATAGTAAACATACATGCTCTTGATTAAAATTAGGCAATTTCTGAAGAATGTCAACACATTATAGCAAATGAACTTGCTACACAATGGGAATGATAAAGCCTTATAGGAAGTTTCCTAGTGAGAATACAGAAGTTAAGAAATATCTTTTCCTCCTGGCAGCCTACACAATTCCACTTCCTTTTCCACAAAGTGTTAGTACAATTGGACATCCATATGAAAATTTTAAAAAATTTGATTTAAACTTCACACCTTATACAGAAATTAACTAACTGTAAAATTATAAAATTTTGTTAAAAAATCTTTGTGACCTGGAGTTAGGCAAAGAGTTCATCAAAATTGAGAACTTTTGCTCTGTGAAAGACATTTATGAAAAGACAAACTACATATTGGGAAAACACACTGGCAACTCACAAATCCAAAAAAGGGCTTGTATATATCTTTACAAAGAATATATAAAGAACTCTCAAAATTCAACAGGAAGAAAGCAAACATATCAATTAAAAATAGGTAAAAGATCTGAATAAACACTTGAGGAAAGTTGATATACAGATAGCAAATAAGCACAGGAAAAAATGTTCAACATCATTAGCCAATATGATAGTGAAATAAAAACCACTATGAAATACCACTACATACCTCTCAGAATGGCTAAAATAAAAGATACTGACAACAGCAAGTTTAGATGCAGAGCAACTAGAACCCTCATATATTGTTGGTAGGAATGTAAGGTGGTAGAGCAACTTAGGAAAACAATTTGACAATTTCTTAAAAATTAAACATAACTTGTTTATAGAAACACTTATACTTGAATGTTTACAGCAGTTTTATTCATAATTCTTTCAAAACTAGGGCTATCTCACATAAAAACAGGGGTTTCGGATTTTCATTAAAATCCACAAAACCAGGGCTTCCCTGGTGGCGCAGTGGTTGAGGGTCCGCCTGCCGATGCAGGGGACACGGGTTCGTGCCCCGGTCCGGGAAGATCCCACATGCCGCGGAGCGGCTGGGTCCGTGAGCCATGGCCGCTGAGCCTGTGCGTCCGGATCCGCAACGGGAGGGGCCGCAGCAGTGAGAGGCCTGCCTACCGCAAAAAAACAAACAAACAAACAAAAAAACCCACAAAACCCTAAAAGATCTGGCAGCACGGATCCCACCTTAGGACAGGACAACACTAGCTGATAATGAATAGCAACTTGTCTATGTACAGGGCATGCCACAGCTCTGCCTCCCCTCACACAGTGAATGCATATGCATTGACATCTGGCCCATTTCACTTTTGTATATTACTTGCCTAGTCTTTTGTGGCAGAACTGAACATCAAAAATTTGTGTTCCTCCCACCACAGTGTCAGATATATTGCTGCATAGTGGCTGCCTTGTCAGGAACTACATTTTCCAGTTCCTTGGATCCAGATATGACCACATGACAAGTTCTCTATAACTGAATGTGAGCAGAGTGATCTTTTTGAATTCTAGGTTGGAGTTTTTAAAAAGTAGACTTTTCTCTCCTTTACCATCAGAAAGCAACAGTCTCCAAGCTCTTAAGGGATGATGAAGCCACAGATGAAGAAGCGAGACCAGCTCCAGACATAGAGAAATACTCACATTGGACTATTACATGAAAAAGAAATAAAACAAATTAAATCGTTGAAATTTTGGGTTTATTTGTATAGAATCTAGTGTTACTCTAACTCTGTGCTGTCCAAATAGGGTAGCCATTAGCTACATGTGGTTATTTAAATTAAAATAAAATATTTTGGTTCCTCAGCTATACTCATTCATATCAAGTGCTCAACAGTCACATATAATTAGTGGCTACAGTACTGGACAGTACAGGTGGAATATTTCCATCTTCACAGAAAGTTCTATTGCATAGAGCCACTCTAATACATTCCTATAAGCACCTGAGTTTGTGACTCCTGATTTAGGACTTGAAACAAAGAGAAATATAATATTCTTGTCAACTTTAAATGATTATTTAAAACCCTATTAACATCTATATGACATTTATAGGTTAAGAAATACTTTCACATGCATTATCTAATTTGGTGTCCTAAAACCAACTCTTTGAAGTTGGTAAGCACAAATTTCACCTTTTATCCATAGGAGCATTTTCCATCAACAGATCTTTCTGGTTGTGAAGGTAAAATTTAATATAAGAAATACATAATTGACATAAAAATACAAAGAAAAGTATTTATTACTGAGACCAACTTAAAATATCTAAAACAAATAAGGGTAGGAAGAGTAATGTCTTTGTTACTATTCTTATTTACTTCTATTTCAGTAAGTATTAATGATTTTCATAATTACTTGTTATACAAAAAACAAAAAGTACTTCAGAGTGGAAATAAAATTCTGGAATTCCCTTTTAGATCAATTTTGGCTTCTTTAGGATGAAGACATATTTGTGATTTTGAAGAAGAAAATGCTTTGTTGAGATTTTTTTCAATGGGTAAATAAATGGCTGTTGACTTCCCAGAAAAAGACCAAACTACTTGATCTCTAGATAATTAAAAGAAAATTTATTAGGTTTTTAAATTCTCAAATAACATAATTCTCTTGCGTTTTGTGGTCAAATTCACTTTGGATTTCTAATGATTTTCTGAATGTTGGCTTACGTTCACAATCTGACTCAAAAAAAGGTGCAGCCCTTTTCTTCTTGTTCTCTCTTCACTCATTGTCATGATTAATTAAATTGCTGGTCACAGTCATGCAAATAAACATTGTTCAAGCATTTATAATTATAGCACTTGAACACTTAGAATCATCAGGAATGCAGCAACAGAATGAGATAAATCTTTTCTCCTACACAGAATCTTATATGAGGTTAAATGACAAAGACAGTAAGTACCTAAAAGGAGACTTCTACGATTTCTAAGAAAAGGTTTATGTATCACTGACTCATACTGTAATTGACTCAGACAGCTGACATAACCTTCCAAATTAGTGATTTTTTAAAATTTTGAGTACTTGCACTCTTCACGACCTATGAAACCATCATCTGTTCTTCTCATATTCCAGTGGAAAACTTAAAGCTAACCAAGAAATGGTAATTATGAATATAATATAAGAACCTGGTGACATTCCCCTTTATTTTTTCTTTTACTAATATTTGAATATGTTTCCTGGGAAAACAAATTTTCCTTTTCATGTACATTCAATAATCCCATCCCCTAAATGTGGCATATTTGGTTTACCTTCAGTACTTCATGGTTTAAAAACAAAAATTGCACAATATGATTGGGGTTCAGTGAAATGAGACAGCAAGAAGTTGGTGACTACCAACAGAGTCACAATATATAGACTCAGTGAGAAAAAGGTGAGAAATAGCCACATGGAACATGATGCATTTAAAAAAAAATGCTATCCTAGGCCATTAACAGAATGTATAGAACTAACTTTCCTCTCAAAAATTAAACATATCCTCCTTCTATATTTTACTATAGTATCAAATTTTTTGCTAACTCAGTAACATTTCCTTCTAGGTGTTTTCCTACAAATTACACACTTGGAATTGGAGGCAGCAATAATCATCCCTACACAATTCCTGAAGTTGCATCAACTTCCTGGCGCCCTAAATGTTAGCAGTACAACTAAGATCTAACAAAGATCTTACCTGACTTTCATTCCAGCCTTTCAACAAGTTCTATAAATTGCTAATTCTAGTAAATCACTTCCTGCTTGAAAAAGCCAGGGCGATTCCTCTTCTCCTGGTTGAATCTTGACTGATTCAACTAACTAATCAAAAGCTAGAAAACTGACAACAAGCTAAACTTCTCCAAGGTGGTAAAGGGAAAGAAATAGGCAATAAAATGGAAAATCACACTGAGTGAAAAAGGGAATATTTAATGTAGAAAATGAAAAATAAATTTCTGTAGTTAAAACCATAAGAAATCTCTGAAGTTATGAAGATTCATTCAAAAACACTATTTAAAAAGCATGGGAGGGGCTTCCCTGGTAGCGCAGTGGTTGAGAGTCTGCCTGCCAATGCAGGGGACGAGGGTTCGTGCCCCAATCCGGGAGGATCCCACATGCCACGGAGCGGCTGGGCCTGTGAGCCATGGATGCTGAGCCTGCGCATCCGGGGCCTGTGCTCCGCAACGGGAGAGGCCACAACAGTGAGAGGCCCGTGTAAAGGAAAATAAATAAATAAATAAATATAATAATAATAAATAAAAATAAAAGCATGGGAGGGGGAAGATGGCGGAAGAGTAAGACGCGGAGATCACCTTCCTCCACACAGATACATCAGGAATACATCTACACGTGGAACAACTCCTACAAAACACCTACTGAACTCTGGCAGAAGACCTAAAACCTCCCAAAAGGCAAGAAACTCCCCACGAACCTGGGTAGGGCAAAAGAAAAAAGAATAAACAGACAACACAAGAGGGACGGGACCTGCACCAGTGGGAGGGAGCCGTGAAGGAGGAAAGGTTTCCACACACTAGAAGCCCCTTTGCGGGCGGAGACTGCGGGTGACGGAGTGGGGGAGCTTCAGAGCCGCGGAGGAGAGCGCAGCAACAGGGGTGCAGAGGGCAAAGCGGAGAGATTTCCGCACACAGGATCTGTGCTGACCAGCACACTCACCAGCCCGAGAGGCTTGTCTGCTCACCCGCCGGGGCTGGCGGGGCTGGGAGCTGAGGATCGGGCTTCAGTCGGAGCGCAGGGACAGGACTGGGGTTGGAGGCGAGAACACAGCCTGAAGGGGTTAGTGCACCACGGCTAGCCTGGAGGGAGTCCGGGAAGAAGGCTGGACCTGACAAAGAGGCAAGAGACTTTTTCTTCCCTCTTTCTTTCCTGGTGTGCGAGGAGAGGGCATTAAGAGCGCTGCTTAAAGGAGCTCCAGAGACGGGCGCAAGCCCCGGCTAACAGCGCGGACCCCAGAGACAGGCATGAGATGCTAAGGCTGCTGCTGCCGCCACCCAGAAGCCTGTGTGCGAGCACAGGTCACTCTCCACACCTCCCTTCCGGGGAGCCTGTGCAGCCCGCCACTGGCAGGGTCCCGGGATCCAGGGACAACGCACAGCGTGCCTCAGGCTGGTGCAACATCCCGCCGGCCTCTGCCGCTGCAGGCTTGCCCCACACTCCGTAAACTTCCCTCCCCCTGGCCTGAGTGAGCCGGAGCCGCCGAATCAGCGGCTCCTTTAATCCCGTCCTGTTTGAGCGAAGAACAGACGCCCTCCGGCGACCTACATGCAGAGGCGGAGCCAAATCCAAAGCTGAACCCCGGAAGCTGCGCGAACAAAAAAGAGAAAGGAAAATCTCTCCCAGGAGAGTCAGGAGCAGCGGATTAGATCTCCACAATCAACTTGATGTACCCTGCATCTGTGGAACACCTGAATAGACAACGAATCAACCCAAATTGAGGAGGTGGACTTAGAGAGCAAGATTTATAATTTTTTCCCCTTTTCCTCTTTTTGAGAGTATGTGTATGCTTCTGTGTGAGATTTTGTCTGTATAGCTTTGCTTTCACGATTTCTCCTAGGGTTCTGTCAGTTTTCTGTTTTTTCTTTTACATAAAAAAATTTTTTTTAATAATTATTTTTATTTTAGTAACTTTAATTTTACCTTACTTTATTTTTTTTATTTCCTCCCTCCCTCCCTCCCTCCCCCCCCTTTCTACTTTTTCTCCCTTTCATTCTCAGCTGTGTGGAAGAAAGGCTCTTGGTGCTCCAGCCAGGAGTCAGTGCTGTGCCTCTGAGGTGGGAGAGCCAACTTCAGGAGACTGGTCCACAAGGGACCTCCCAGCTCCACGTAATATCAAACATCAAAAATTTCCCAGAGATCTCCATCTCAACACCAACACCCACCTTCACTCAATGACCAGCAAGCTACAGTGCTGGACACCCTATGCCAAATAACTAGCAAGACAGGAACACAACCCCAATTACCAGAGAGGCTGCCTAAAATCACAATAAGTCCACACACACCAAAACACACCACCAGACGTGGACCTGCCCACCAGAAAGACAAGATCCAGCCTCATCCACCAGAACACAGGCACCAGTCCCCTCCATCAGGAAGCCTGCACAATCCACTGAACCAACTTTAGCCACTGGGGACAGACACCAAAAACAACAGGAACTACGAACCTGCTGCCTGCAAAAAGGAGACCCCAAACACAGTAAGATAAGCAAAACGAGAAGACAGAAAAACACACAGCACATGAAGGAGCAAGATCAAAACCCATCAGACCAAACAAATGAAGAGGAAAGAGGCAGTCTACCTGAAAAAGAATTCAGAATAATGATAGTAAAGATGATCCAAAATCTTGGAAATAGAATAGAGAAAATGCAAGAAACATTTAACAAGGACCTAGAAGAACTAAAGAGGAAACAAGCAACGATGAACAACACAATAAATGAAATTAAAAATATTCTAGAGAGGATCAATACCAAAATAACTGAGGCAGAAGACCGGATATGTGACCTGAAAGATAAAGTAGTGGAAAGAACTACTGCAGAGCAGAATAAAGAAAAAAGAAAGAAAAGAACTGAGGACAGTCTCAGAGACCTCTGGGACAACATAAATGCACCAACATTCGACTTATAGGGGTCCCAGAAGAAGAAGAGAATAGAAAGGGACTGAGAAAATACTTCACAGGTTACAGTTGAAAACTTCCCTAATAAAGGAAAGGAAATAGTTAATCAAGTCCAGGAGGCACAAAGAGTCCCATACATGATAAATCCAAAGAGAAACACGCGAAGACAAATATTAATCAAACTTTCAAAAATTAAATACAAAGTAAACATGTTAAAAGCAGCAAGGGAAAAATAACACACAAGGGAATCCCCATGAGGTTAACAGCTGATCTTTCAGCAGAAACTCTGCAAGCCATAAGGGACTGGCAGGACATATTTAAAGTGATGAAGGAGAAAAACCTACAACCATGATTACTCTACCCAGCAAGGATCTCATTCAGATTTGATGGAGAAATTAAAACCTTTACAGACAAGCAAAAGCTGAGAGAGTTCAGCACCACCAAACCAGCTTTACAACAAATGCTAAAGGAACTTCTCTAGACAAGAAACACAAGAGAAGGAAAAGACCTATAATAACAAACCCAAAACAATTAAGAAGATGGGAATAGGAACATACATATCGATAATTACCTTAAATGTAAATGGTTTAAATGCTCCCACCAAAAGACACAGACTGGCTGAATGGATACAAAAACAAGACCCGTATATATGCGGTCTACAAGAGCCCCACTTCAGACCTAGGGACACATACAGACTGAAAGTAAGGGGATGGAAAAAGATATTCCATGCAAATGGAAATCAGAAGAAAGCTGGAGTAGCAATTCTCACATCAGACAAAATAGACTTTAAAATAAAGACTATTACAAGAGACAAAGAAGGACACTACATAATGATCAAGGGATCGATCCAAGAAGATATAACAATTGTAAATATTTATATACCCAACATAGGAGCACCTCAATACATAAGGCAAATACTAACAGCCATAAAGGGGAAACAGACAGTAACACAATCATAGTAGGGGATTTTAACACCCCACTTTCATCAATGGACAGATCATCCACAATGAAAATAAATAAGGAAACACAAGCTTTAAATGATACATTAAACAAGATGGACTTAATTGATATTTATAGGACACTCCATCCAAAAACAAAAGAATACACATATTTTTCTCAAGTGCTCATGGAACATTCTCCAGGATAGGTCATATCTTAGGTCACAAATCTAGCCTTGGTAAATTTCAGAAAATTGAAATCATATCAAGTATCTTTTCCAAACACAATACTATGAAACTAGATGTCAATTACAGGAAAATATCTGAAAAAAATACAAGCACTAACAAGACACTACTTAATAACGAAGTGACCACTGAAGAAATCAAAGAGGAAATCAAAAAATACCTAGAAACAAATGACCGTGGAGACACGATGACCCAAAACCTATGGCATGCAGCAAAAGCAGTTCTAAGAGGGAAGTTTATAGCAATACAATCCTACCTTAAGAAACAGGAAACATCTCGAATAAACAATTTAACCTTGCACCTAAAGCAATTAAAGAAAGAACAAAAAATACACAAATTTAGCAGAAGGAAACAAATCATAAAGATCAGATCAGAAATAAATGAAAAAGAAATGAAGGAAACGATTGCAAAGATCAATAAAACTAAAAGCTGGTTCTTTGAGAAGATAAACGAAATTGATAAGCCATTAGCCAGACTCATCAAGAAAAAAAGGGAGAAGACTCAAATCAATAGAATTAGAAATGAAAAAGGAGAAGTATCAACAGACACTGGAGAAATATAAAAGATCATAAGAGATTACTACAAGCAACTCTATGCCGATAAACTGGAAAACCTGGAAGAAACGCACAAATTCTTAGAAATGCACAACCTGCCGAGCCTGAAACAGGAGGAAATAGAAAATATGGACAGACCAATCACAAGCACTGAAATTGAAACTGTGATTTAAAATCTTCCAACAAACAAAAGCCCAGGACGAGATGGCTACACAGGCGAATTCTATCAAACATTTAGCGAAGAGCTAACACCTATCCTTCTCAACCTCTTCTAAAATATAGCAGAGGGAGGAACACTCCCAAACTCATTCTATGAGGCTACCATCACCCTGATACCAAAACCAGACAAGGATGTTACAAAGAAACAAAACTACAGGCCAATATCACTGATGAACATAGATGGAAAAATCCTCAACAAAATACTACCAAACAGAATCCAACAACACATAAAAGGATCATACACCATGATCAAGTGGGGTTTATTCCAGGAATGCAGGATTCTTCAATATATGCAAAACAAACTATGTGATACACCATATTAACAAACTGAAGGAGAAAAACCGTATGGTCATCTCAATAGATGCAGAGAAAGCCTTAGACAAAATTCAGCACCTATTTATGAAGAAACTCTCCAGAAACTAGGCATAGAGGGAACATTCCTCAACATAATAAAAGCCATATATGACAAATCCACAGCCAACATCATCCTCAATGGTGAAAAACCAAAACCATTTCCACTTAGATCCAGAAGAAGACAAGGTTGCCCACTCTCACCACTCTTATTCAACATAGTTTTGGAAGTTTTAGCCATAGCAATCAGAGAAGTAAAGGAAATAAAAGGAATCCAAATCGGAAAAGAACAAGTAAAGCTGTCACTGTTTGCAGATGACATGATACGATACATAGAGATTCCTAAAGATGCTACCAGAAAACTACTAGAGCTAATCAATGAATTTGGTAAAGTAGCAGCTTACAAAATTAATGCACTGAAATCTCTGGCATTCCTATACACTGATAAAAAATCTGAAAGTGTAATCAAGAAAACACTCCCATTTACCATTGCAACAAAAAGAATAAAATATCTAGGAATAAACCTACCTAAGGAGACAAAAGACCTATATGCAGAAAATTATAAGACACGGATGAAAGACATTAAAGATGATTCGAATAGATGGAGATATATACCTTGTTCTTGGATTGGAAGAATCAACATTGCGAAAATGACTCTACTACCCAAAGCAATCTGCAGATTCAATGCAATCCCTATCAAACTACCACTGGCATTTTTCACAGAACCAGAACAAAAAACTTCACAATTTGTATGGAAACACAAAAGACCCCAAATAGCCAAAGCAATCTTGAGAACGATAAACAGACCTGGAGGAATCAT
Source organism: Phocoena sinus (assembly GCF_008692025.1). Taxonomy (NCBI): domain Eukaryota; kingdom Metazoa; phylum Chordata; class Mammalia; order Artiodactyla; family Phocoenidae; genus Phocoena; species Phocoena sinus. The sequence continues at coordinate 142,984,607 of NC_045764.1, read as the reverse complement.
GCTCCCTGCTCCCTGACTTGAGACTATACTACAAAGCTACAGTAATCAAGACAGTATGGTACTGGCACAAAAACAGAAAGATCAATGGAACAGGACAGAAAGCCCAAATATAAACCCAGGCACATATGGTCACCTTATCTTTGATAAAGGTGGCAGGAATGTACAGTGGAGAAAAGACAGCCTCTTCAATAAGTGGTGCTGGGAAAACTGGACAGGTACATGTAAAAGTATGAGATTAGATCACTCCCTAACACCATACACAAAAATAAGCTCAAAATGGATTAAAGACCTAAATGTAAGACCAGACAGTATCAAACTCTTAGAGGAAAACACAGGCAGAACACTCTATGACATAAATCACAGCAAGATCCTTTTTGACCCACCTCCTAGAGAAATGGAAATAAAAATAAACAAGTGGGACCTAATGAAACGTCAAAGCTTTTGCATAGCAAAGGAAACCATAAACAAGACCAAAAGACCACCCTCAGAATGGGAGAAATATTTGCAAATGAAGCAACTGACAAACGATTAATCTCCAAAATTTACAAGCAACTCATGCAGCTCAATAACAAAAAAGCAAACAACCCAATCCAAAAATGCGCAGAAGACCTAACTAGACATTTCTCCAAAGAAGATATACAGACTGCCAACAAACACATGAAAGAATGCTCAACATCATTAAGCATTAGAGAAATGCAAATCAAAACTACAATGAGATATCATCTCACACCAGTCAGAATGGCCATCATCAAAAAAATCTAGAAACAATAAATGCTGGAGAGGGTGTGGAGAAAAGGGAATACTCTGGCACTGTTGGCGGGAATGTGAATTGGTACAGCCACTATGGAGAACAGTATGGAGGTTCCTTAAAAAACTCCAAATAGAACTACCATACCAACAGCCACTATGGAGAACAGTATGGAGGTTCCTTAAGAAACTCCAAATAGAACTACCATACCACCCAGCAATCCCACTACTGGGCATATAATCTGAGAAAACCAAAATTCCAAAAGAGTCACATACCAAAATGTTCATTGCAGCTCTATTTACAATAGCCAGGAAATGGAAACAACCTAAGTGTCCATCATTGGATGAATGGATAAAGAAGATGTGGCACATATATACAATGGAATATTACTCAGCCATAAAAAGCAACGAAATCGAGCTATTTGTAATGAGGTGGATGGACCTAGAATCTGTCATATAGAGTGAAGTAAGTCAGAAAGAGAAAGACAAATACCATATGCTAACACATATATATGGAATTTAAGGGGGGAAAAATGTCATGAAGAACCTAGGGGTAAGACAGGAATAAAGACACAGACCTACTAGAGAATGGACTTGAGGATATGGGGAGGGGGAAGGGTAAGCTGTGACAAAGTGAGAAAGTGGCATGGACATATATACACTACCAAACATAAAATAGATAGCTAGTGGGATGCAGCCGCCTAGCACATGGAGATCAACTCGGTGCTTTGTGACCACCTGGTGGGGGGATAGGGAGGTGGGAGGGAAGAGATATGGGAACATATGTGTATGTATAACTGATTCACTTTGTTATAAAGCAGAAACTAACACACCATTGTAAAGCAATTATACTCCAATAAAGATGTAAAAAAAATTAATTAATTAAATAAAAAAAATAAAAAGCATGGTATTTAAGTATCTGACCAAAACATTTATGCAAGATAACAGACAGACTTCTATAATGGCAATGGATTTTCCCCCAATTAATCGAAAGTCTCATATTTTTACTATTCTTCATGAAACAAAAACATGTGAATAAACCACTGAATAAATTTACTTTCTACTATATAGTCTATTCTTTTGCTGTTTTAATGATGAATAATGATAACCACCTGCTGCAACTGCAAAACTAAACCTGCAGCTCCACCATGTCCAGGTGTTTTTACTGGAAAGGAAAAAGTCGGTGTTGTCAACCAAGATCATTCTAGTAATATAAATTTTCTCCTCTAAACTACTTTTGTTATTAGACATCTTTTTAGTTCCTTATATTACGTTAAAATTCAAAATTTATCTCCTATTAGATCAGATTTACATAGTTTCACATTTTCCTCTGTTAAAACTAAAACTCAGCTGAAGAAAAGAATTGTAATGAACTTCTACTTCAAATACTCATATATAATTCATTTCTAATAGCTTAATTTTAAAGTAATCTTCTGGGATATTGGCAAAGACGGCAGAGTAGAAAGACCCTGAGCTCACCTCCTCTAACAGGCACACCAAAATTAAAACTAAAATCAGCAACCATTAATTTAAAAGACAAGAACCTACTGGAAAAGATTGGTAACAAAGACATAGAGAAGGAATCACAAGGAGACAGATAGGAGAGGCAGAGTCATGATACAGTCAATTTCCATACCACTGAGTGGGTGACCTACAAACAGAAGAAGTACAATTGCAGAGGTTCTCCCAACGGAGTGAGGGGTCCAAGCCCCATGTTGGGCTCCCCACCCCAGGTGTCCTGCACCATAGTTGGCCCCCCAGAGCATTTGGCGTTGAAAGCCAGTGGGGATTACTTTCGAAAGTCCCAAAAGGCTGGGGTATATAGAGACTTCAGTCTTAAAGGGCACACTCAAAGTCTCAAAAGCTCTGGGATCCAGGGCAGAAGCACTAATTCGGAAGGAACCTGGGTCAGACCTACCTGCTGATCATGAAGAGTCTCCCAGGGAAGCAGAAGGCAACTGCAGCCTACCCTGGGGACTTAAGATATTGGCAGCAACCATTATTGGGAGCTAGTTCTACCATGTGGACACTGGTTCTGGCAAGCACCATTTTGGAATCCTCCCTCTAGCAGGATCCAGCCCTGCTCTGGCTCAATAAGCTGTAGGCACCAGTGCTAAAGACACTTCAGGCTAAGCAATTAATGGACAGGGATACAGCCACACCCACCAGCAGATAGGCTGCCTTAAGACCCACTCAGCCTTCCGCTTCCTCTGGACACAGCTCTGCCCACCAGAGAGCCCAGAACCTGTCCCCACAAACAAGTGTACAGGCACTAGAACCAGGATCGACAGGCCCTCCAGCCAGAGACTCCAGGACCCAGTTCCATCTACCAGTGGGTAGGCACCAGCCCCAGAATCCCCTGGGCCCCAGCCCCGCCCTCCTGCAAGCCATCTACCAGTGGGCAGGCACCAGCCCCAGAATCCCCTGGGCCTCAGCCCCGCCCTCCTGCAAGCCTGTTCTAGCCTTGGTACCAGCTTCACCCATCAGGGGGTAGATACCAGCCACAAGAAAACCATAGCCTTGCTGCCTATAGATGCAGCCCACGCACCAAGAGACCAGACTCTGCCCTGGAACAGACGTTACATAATGATCAAGGGATCAATCCAAAAAGAAGATGTAACAATTGTAAATACACACACACCCAACATAGGAGCACCTAAATATATAAAGCAAGTATTAACAGACATAAAAAGAAAAACAAAGAAACACAGTAATAGTAGGGGACTTTGACATCCCAGTTAGATCAATGGAGAGATCACCCAGACAGTAAATCAATAAAGAAACACTGGCCTTAAAAGACACATTAGACCAAATGGACTTCATATACACACACACACACACATATACATATATATTTAGAGAGAGAGAGAACATTCCACCCAAAAGCAAGAGAATATACATTCTTTTCAAGTGCACATGGGAACATTCTCCACGACAGATCACATGCTAGGCCACAAAACAAGCCTCAGTAAATTTAAGAAAATTTAAATCCTATCAAGCATCTTTTTCAACAACAGTATAACGAGACTAGAAATTAACTACAAAAAAAATAAAACGTGCAAAACACTCACATACGTGAGGCTAAAAAATATGCTACTAAACAACAAATGGATTCCTGAAGAAATCAAAGAGGAAATAAAGAAATATCTGAAGACAAATGAAAATGAAAACACAAAGACCCAAAATCTATATGATGCAGCAAAAGTATTTCTAAGAGAGAAGTTTATAGCAATACAAAGCTTACCTCTGGAAACAAGAAAAATCTCAAATAAAGAACCTAACCTTACACTTAAAGGAACTGGAAAAATGAGAACAAACAAAACCCAAAGTTAGTGGGAGGAAAGAAACCATAAAGATGAGAGCAGAAGTAAATGAAACAGAGACTTAAAAACAGTAGAAAAGGTCAACGAACCTAAGAGCTAGATCTTTGAAAAGAGAAACAACATTGATAAACCATTAGCCAAACTCATCAAGAAAAAAGAGGGCCCAAATCAATAAAATCAGAAATGAAAAAGAAGTTGCAACCAACACCACAGAAATACGAAGGATCGTAAGAGACTACGAACAAGTATAATATATGACAATAAAATGGACAACCTAGAAGAAATGGACAAATTCCTAGAAACGTACAATCTCCTGAGACTGAACCAGGGAGAAATGGAAAATATGATCAGAGCACTTACCAGTAATGAAACTGAATCAGTAATTTTAAAACTCTCAACAAACAAAAGTCCAGGACCAGATGGTTTCACAGGTAAATTCTACCAAACATTTAGAGAAGAGTTAATACCTATCCTTCTCAAACTATTCTAAAAAACTGCATAAGAGGGCTTACCTGGTGGCGCAGTGGTTAAGAATCCCCCTGCCAATGCAGGGGACACAGGTTCGAGCCCTGGTCTGGGAAGATCCCACATGTCGCAGAGCAACTAAGCCCATGCGCCACAACTAAGTGAGCCTGCGCTCTGGAGCCCACGAGCCACAGCTACTGAGCCTACGTGCCACAACTAGTAAAAGCCCGCGCACCTAGAGCCCATGCTCCACAACAAGAGAAGCCACCGCAATGAGAAATAAGCCCGCGTACCACAGCGAAGAGTAGCCCCCGCTGACCGCAACTGGAGAAAGACCGCGCGCAGCAACGGAGACCCAATGCAGCCAAAAATTAATTAATTTTTAAAAAGAACCCCATAAAACAAATATAAAAAAAAAACTGCCTAAGAAGGAAAGCTTCCAAACTCATTTGAGTGTGCCCTTTAAGAGTGAAATCTCTATTAACCCCAGCCTCTTGGGACTTTCGAAAGTAATCCCCACAGGCTTTCTATGAGGCTAGTATCACCCTGATACCAAAACCAGAAAAAGATATCACACAAAAAAGAAAATTACAGGGCAATATCACTGAAGCACACAGATGCAAAAATCCTCAACAAAATACAGGCAAACCAACTCCAGTAACACATAAGGATGACACACCATGATTAAATGGGATTTATCTGAGAGATGCAAGCATGGTTCAATACCCACAAATCAATCAATGTGATACATGGTATTAACAAAGTAAAGGGAAAAAAATCAGATGATCAGCTCAATAGATGAAAAAAAAGCTTTCAACAAAATTCAACATCCATTTATAATAAAAACTCTCGAGAAAGTGGGCATAGAGGGGACATACCTCAAAATAATAAAGGCCATATACTCCATGGTGTAAAACATCATACTCAATGGTGAAAAGCTGAAAGCATTTCCTCTAAGATCAGGAACAAGACTAGGATGACCACTCTCGCCACTTTTATTCAACATAGTATTGAAGTCCTAGCCACAGCAATCAGACAAGAAAAAGATATTTTAAAAATCCAAATTGGAAGGAAGAAGTAAAACCGTCACTGTTTGCAGTTACTCTACAAAGATAATCTTAAAGACGTCACCAGAAAAACACTAGAGCTCATCAATGAATTTGGTGAAGTTGAAGGATATAAAAGTAACAAACAGAAATCTGTTGCATTTCTATAAGCTAACAACGAACTTAGAAATTAAGGAAACCATCCCATTTAAAATCGCATCAGAAAGAATAAAATGCCTAGGAATAATGCTGCCTAAGGAGGTGAAAGACCTGTACTCAGAAAACTCTTAAGAAACTGATGGAAGAAACTGAAGATGACACAGATGGAAAGATATACTCTTTAATACAAAGATTAAAAGAGTAAGCAACGGAAACTCACTTTAGCAATATTCAGGGTTATCTGTGGGATACAAAGAGATGGTTTTTGGTTCCACGAACTTTATAATCTTGATAGAGAAGCAAAACATATGTAATTATGTAAATTACATATCTATATAATGGGCACATATATATGTGTGGCTTATATATTGTATATGCAGGTATTATATAAATTATTTGCATGCTATATATAAAATGTTAGGGCTTCCCTGGTGGCGCAGTGGTTGAGAGTCCGCCTGCCGATGCAGGGGACACGGGTTCGTACCCCAATCCAGGAAGATCCCACATGCCGCGGAGTGGCTGGGCCCGTGAGCCATGGCCAATAAGCCTGCGCGTCCCGAGCCTGTGCTCCGCAATGGGAGAGGCCACAACAGTGAGAGGCCCGCGTACCGCAAAAAAAATTTTTTTAAGTTAATATATTTTACTTTATATTAATGTATTTTTCTCATATTTTTTCATACATATGAGAAAAAAGACATATATGAGAAAATATGAGGAAAAACTATTTTAAATATAAAATATGTGAATGAAGGAATTACATTGCATACTACCTGCACACAGCAAAATTTCTTAAAAGGTCTTTTTGTCAATCTCTAAGGGAAGAGAGTCATATCTCATTTAACTGCAATCTCTCTCCTTTCTCTCTAAAACTTACTCAAAACTTATCTCTTACTTTAATGTTCCTTTCCCCTTTCAATTCCTCCTTCTCCAGTCATCTCTTTACTATGTGAAGCAATTCAGTGGCTTCTCTCACTTGCCTTTCTAACTATTATCCAGAAACGGAGTTGGGAGATATGAAGGGTATAGAATGTTACAAATATTTTAATATATTTATTTCTCTACCACATATGAGTGGACAAAGTAGGAGATAACCCTGAAAAAGGGAGAAAGAATATGAACAAAAGCCCGGAGGTAGAAACTGTAGAACTGTACATGTAGAAAACAGAAGGCAGCAAAACACTGGAACTGTGCAAAATTTAGTGGAAAATAAATATATGTAAATAAGGAGGGACTAACTTATGAAAGCACTGGGAGCTTATGGACTTTTGACTAAGATGGAAAAACCTTTTATAAGAATAGCCTGCAAAATGATCTAATTAGTGAAAGATTAAAGACAGAGAAGTCAGAAGGATAGTGAAATATTCCAAATCATATGTGATAAGGGACTGTACAAGGAGAGTGGAAGCCAACAGAAATAGGAAAAATAAATTGATATTTAGCCAAAAGAAACAGAAAAAAACCTGATATTCTAAAAGTAGAAATGCAAAAATCTTCAACAAAATTCTAGCAAACTGAATTCAACAGCACAATAAAAGGATCATATGTCATGATTTAGTAAGATTTATACCTGGGATGCAAGGACAGTTCAACATATCCAAATCAATTAATGTTATACACCACATTTAACAGAATAAAAGGTAAAAATCACCGGTCATCTCAATAGATGCAGAAAAAGTATTTGACAAAATTTAACACTTTTTCGTGATAAAAGCACTCAACAAATTAGGTTTAGAAGGAATATATCGCAACATAATAAAGGGCATACATGAAAAGTCCACAGCTAACACCATATTCAACAGTGAAAAACTGAAAGCTTTTTCTCTAAGATCAGGAACAGGACAGGACGTCTAATCTCACCACCTCTGTTCAACACAGTAGTGGAAGTCCTAACCAGAGCAATTAGGCAAGAAAAAGAAATAAAAGGAATCCAAATTGGAAAGGAAGTATGACACTGTCTATGTTTGTAAATACATGACATAAACTTATGCATGAAAAACTCTAAAGAATACACACACATCTGGTAGAAATAATTAATGAGTTGAGCCATGTTTCAGGAAACAAAATCAACAAACAAAAATCAGTTGCATTTCTATATATTAACGATGAACTACCTGAAAAGGAAATTAAGAAAACAATTCCATTTACAATAGTGTCAAAAAGAATAAAATATTTAGAGATAAACTTACAAAAAGGTAATTAACTTGTACAGTAAAAACTACAAAACCTTGCTGAAAGAAATTTTAATATTCTTAAAATGTCCATACTACCCAAAGCAAGGTACAGATTGAATACAATTCATATCAAAGTCCAAATGGCATTTTTTACAGGAATAGAAAAACAATCCCAAAATTCATATAAAACTGCAAAAACCACCAATAACGAAAGCAATCTCAGGAAAGAAGTATAAAGCTGCCAGTATCACACTTCCTGATTTCAAAGTATATTACAGGACTAAAGTATTAAAACAGTATGACTCTGTCATAAAAACAGACACATAGACCAATGGAACAGAACAGACACTCCATAAATAAATCAACATATATACATTCAACTATTCTTGACAAGAATGCTAAGAATATTAAATGGCAAAGGATAGATTCTTCAACAAATGATGTTGGAAAAACTAGATATCCACATGCAAAAGAATGAAACTGGACCCCTGTCTTATACCATATACAAAAAAGAAACCCTCAAAATTAACTAAACTTAAATGTAAAATCTGAAACTGCAAAACTCAAAGGAGAAAACATAGGGGGAAAGCTTCCTGACATTTGTCTTGGCCACTACCTCTTGGATTTGACACCAGAAGCACAGGCAACAAATCCAAAATACAGACAAGTGGGAAGGACTACATTACTAAAAAGACTCTGCACAGCAAAGGAAACAATCTGCAGAGTGAAAAGGTATTCTACAGAAGGAAAGAAAATATCTGCAAACCATCTATCTGATAAGAGGTTAATATTCAAAATATTTAAGAATCTCCAACACAATAGAAAAATAATAATGATGATGATAATGATAAGCTGATTAAAAAATAGGCAAAGGACTTGCCTAAGAAGACATACTCATGGCCACCAGGTATATGAAACATCACTCATCATCACTAATGATGTTCAGCATCACTAACCATCAGAGAAACGCAGATCAAACCCACAATCACCTACCATTTCACACCTGTTAGGAGGGCTATTTTCAAAAAACCAAGAGCTAGCAAGTGTTGGCCAGAGTGTGGAGAAAAAGGAACACTTACACTGTGTTGGTGGGAATGTATAACAGTGCGGCCACTCTGGAAAACAGTACGGAGGTTCCCTAAAATATTAAAAATAAAACTATCATATGATCCAGCAATCCCACTTCTGGGTATATATCCTAAAGAACTGAAATCAGGATCTCAAAGAGATATCTGCACCATGTTCACTGCAGCAGTATTCACAATAGCCAAGATATGGAAGCAACCCAAATGTCAATCAACAAATAAATGGATATGGATAACATGGTGCATACATACACTGGAATATTGTTCAGCCTTAAAAATGAAAGAATTCCTGACATCTGCAACAATATGAATGAACCTAGAGGACATTATGCTAAGTGAAATAAGGCAGTCACAAAAGGAAAATACTGCATGATTCCACTTATATAAGGTATCTAACATAGTCAATGCCACAGAAGCAGAAAATAGAATGGTGGTTGCCAAGGACTGGTGGGGAGAGAGAAATGAGAAATTCTTTCCCAATGGATATAAAGTTTCTTTATACAAGATAAGTTCTAGAGATCTACTATACAACACAGTATCCATAGTTAACTATATGGTATTTATTAAAACATGTTAAGGACAGATTTCATATTAAGTGTTCTTACCAAACAACAACACAAAAGAACACAGAAATTTTTGGAAGTAATGGGTATATTTAGTACCTTCATTATGGTGACAGTCTCATGGGTGTTTGCAAAAGCACAAACTCATCAAGATGCATATATTAAATGTGTGCAATTTTTAGTATATCAAATTATATCTCAATAAAGCTAAAAATTTCTACAACTTCATTTCTGATATAAACTAAAATACAATAATTATTGATAGGCTTCATGAAATTAAAGGAATCAAACATATACTTAACGTGAAGATGAACAAAGAATTCAGTTCACAGGTAGAACTGAATAAAATAATAGCTATTTTTAAAAATGTAAAGGAAAAGGATATATCGTAAACATTTTAATTATTATCAAGTGGAGGACACTAGATCTAGAAAAACACCATGGCTAATATCAAAATTGCTAATAACCAATTAAAAAGAGAAAGTTCTCAGAAAATTCAATTGAAAATCATAAAAATCATAAATTCATTCTGATTACAGTTTTCTCCCAAAATGTAGAAAAATTAACTTGTTTTAAGATATCATTATTTTTCATTTAAGTTACTTTCTGGAATAAATAATACACTTAAATGGTTGAAAAAAAAATCCAATGTTAGGAAAGCATGGTGAAAACTCTTCCTCCCTACCCTGATACACCAGTTTCCTATGTGTCCCTCTATGCATATAAAAGCAACTGCATAGATAGATAGAAATATATACAGATATTCCCTTTTTTATACATGGATATACACTTCTGCATACTTTTTTAGTCATTAAGACTGACATATTCTTTAAAAAAAGATGATCCTATATAATGAATACCTCCAGTTCTCTAGCTCTTAGTTCTTTAGTTCTTAGAGATTCTACCAGTCCAAACAAAATATACCAGTTTTATTTTTTCATATCATCATGGGTTTTTCCAGATTCCCCATCCCAACCTCACGTAAACACACTCTCAACAAAATATCTTGATTTACTCAGTTTTCATCTCCCTTCACTCCTTGTATTATTGCTTACTGCAACTGGTTTTAAAGAAATAATAGAAAATTTAATGAGCTGAACTCAAGTATTTGTAGAACAAGCAAGAAAATAACTAAGTTAGGTCCACTATGTGCTCCTCCTTCATTAATTGCCATGGATTTCTATTTCTGCTTTGCAGAATTAACTTAGAAATAAGGCTGCTCTGTTTTCTTTTATGTAATTCAGATTTAAACGAACAAAACCTAAATTTATGAAACATCATGCTCATTATCAAAGATGACTATTATTTTCAGCACATATGAAATAATCCAAAGTACTCATTTATTTATTTGAAATAATAATTATATAGACCTTAATTTTGCAACCATCCCTTGCTTAATGAACAACTGGGTATATGACACAAAGTTAATATAAGAATCCAAAAGATACTAAAAACAAATGGTTTGAGTCCAGAATCTGTCACTTATAAATCTACGCATCCTTGCAGCAAATTATTTGCTCTATCTAAACTGCACATTGCTTGCTTGTAAAACAGAAACTGTACCATCATCTACCTCACAGGATTACTGACAACAAATAATAAGTGTTAAGGCATTTATAACCTCTAAGTAAGCACTAAATAATTCTTAGCTGTTAAATATTGACATGTAAACATGCAATGAACATTCATACTAAATCTGTAAGTTCTTCATAAGTACTTTTTAAGTAAATATGTAAGTTAAACATTCAAATTCATGAATATTTTTAACAAATACTTTTTTGGGCAAATACTACTATGTATCAGACAATGTAATGGGAATGGGGATAAAGAAGAGACTAAGATAGACAATCTTTGCACTCATAATTTATAATAAAAGGAAGGAGACATTAAGCAGACATTTGCATAAATATTAACTAATCATAATTTTAATAAGTTGGTAGGGAGAAACTCTTGAAGGTCAGGACCTGAGGCATACTTTGACATATATTACCCTGTACTTCTTTTGGTCATTCACCAACCGAAATATTTTTTTTGGTACCATTTTAGAAGTCTCCCTTTTAAACTATTCTTTCCCTTTTCCTTGTTTTAGAGACTAACAGTACACTGTACTTAAATTAGTACCTTTCCAATCCTGACTCACATTACACTTCAATAAAAAAATAAAACAAAATATATAAATGTAAGTTTTAACATTTTCGCCTCAATCCAAAACATTACCATATTAGATAGGGTAGGTAGGCTTAGATGATATAATGTCTCCCCCAAAATTCAGTGACAAGGCTCTACTATTTTCAACATTTTTCTTCTAAGCTTTTAATAATGGTCATCTCAGTCCTGGTTAGCAAGAGGAAGGAAAAAATAAAATAGAAGAATATGCATAGACGTTTATAAGGGCCAGGCCGGGGAAGTAGCAAATAATGTAAGCTCATATTCCCCTTGGCTGGCAGTCAGCGCATGGCCATGCCTAACTGCAATAGAAGGTTAGGAAGGAAGAAAGAGAGAGTAGATTTTGGTGCACAGGATTTAGTCTTCGTCACAATGGTCTCAAAAAGCTGTACTCTGGAGTATATGCCACCCACTTCAGAGACCATTACTCTACATTAAGTGGGCATGTGAACCACATGAGAGCCTGTTAAAATCCAGATTCCTGAATTCCATCCCTAAAGATTCTGATTCAACAGGTTTTGGATGAGGTCCAGAAATAAGCATTTTAAGCAAGCACTCTAGGTGATTCCGATGTGAGTGGTCCAAGATCATAGTTGGAAAAACACTGCTGTGGACCTCTGGTTCTAAATATGTGATTCATAAACACAAACTTGCAAAAGGAGGAAGGTACCCTAATCTCTCCTCTAACCAGAGTTTGTTTCAAGTATGAAAAGAAAAGATAAAAAGAAAACAAGGATATAAATATATCTGTATAACTGAGTCACTGTGCTGTACAGTAGAGACTGGCACAACGCTGTAAATCAACTATTATACTTCAATAAAAAAATAAACAAATATTCATAGAAAATAAAATTTTTTAAAAGAAAACAAGGATAGGTATAAGACCAATATACTATAGAACAATGCTTCTTTTAGGAGCCTTCAGAAGATCATGTCCAAAATGTGAGTGCCACAAATTTTTCAGTATCATTTTCTGCTCTTCTGCTATTTTTAAATTTTACAACTTCTAGAAAAAAAAAAGAATATTATAAATACAAATCTTACATTGATATCAAAGTAACACATAATTCATTCTGAGCCAAATCTAAAAAATTAGAAAATCAGCCAAAGGCTATCCCAGCAAAACAAACAAAAATTTTATTTTCAGGACAATTGTTCCAGCTTGCCTGGCTTGCTGGAATCTAAGCCAAAGCTATGTACCACAATTAGGAGTAATAGTAACATGGGAAAATAAATAAAAAGGGTCAAAATCATGAAGTCTTAGAGCATGTTCAGTCCAGTCTCAAACTCATTTAGTTGAGGATTTAATCATCAGATTTTCTACATGGATAAAATACAAGAAGGCCAACAACATTTATAATTTTACTGAGCCCTATCAAGCTTTAATTTTGTTCCTACCACAAAGAAGAAAAAAAAAAAAGTACAGGTTGACATTATAAATCAAATTTACCTCTGCTTAAAAAAAAAAAAAGGGGGGGCTTCCCTGGTGGCGCAGTGGTTGAGAGTCCGCCTGCCGATACAGGGGACACAGGTTTGTGCCCCGGTCCGGGAAGATCCCACATGCCGCGAAGCGGCTAGGCCCGTGAGCCATGGCCGCTGAGCCTGCGCGTCTGGAGCCTGTGCTCCGCAACGGGAGAGGCCACAACAGTGAGAGGCCCGCGTACCGAAAAAAAAAAAAAAAAAAAAAAAAGGCACTGAGGCCATCCTCCTCACTCCCCCTAAATTAATACATTTTTCTTCTTTTTAACCTATAAGACCATGGCTACTACATTTGTGCCCTTTCTATATTTCCAGATTCAGAAAACAGAGCTATTATAAGTTTGATTTTAGTATCAGAGTAGTGACACTTGCAGAGTCAAAAATCAGAACCCCAGAAAAGGAATGCCTTCTGAAAGAAGTCGAAATCTATAAAAGAGTGACTGCATTTGTTTGGGTTATTCTGTTTGGGTTTTATGAAGGAAAAATAGCTCAGAAGTAATTTAGTTTAACTCTCCATTTTAAGATAAAAAACATATATAAGTGCCTAGTCCAAGGTCATCCCAGTTAACGTTGCACCAGGCATAGAAGTCACATCTCTTGGCTCCTATTCCAGTATTCTACTTCAACACAATGTTTTTGTACCTTTTGTTATCTAGTTAGGTGAAATGTAAAATAGACATCAAATTTGGGAGATAATGCCAGGCACATTTTTTAACTTGTCTATAAAAAAGGAATGAACAAAGTGATGGGTTTGTATGTTAATGATTACTAGTGCTCAGCAAACTTCGGCTCCAATGATACTAGTATTCAACTGAATAGAAAGGCATATGGACTCAGGAGACATAAACTAAGGGGGAAAAAAAGAAAAAAAAACTGTAATGTAACAAAAAGCCTCACAGTTGTTTAATGTTCAAAATCTTTTCTGATAAAGAATAGTCATTAGAAAAAGCAGAACTGATTATGTTTCATTGACTATGAAAACTAGGCCTATTTCAACATGAGTGTGTTGGTTGATTAATCAATAAAATTAGTTAAGGTAAGGAATCATAAAAACAATTCCTTACACATTCCATTTTACCTTAAAACATATAAATGAACATCTACTCACCAATCTTCTGATGTGACTTGGCTAAGGTTTTTCTCTGAGTACGGGTCTTCTGATTGGAGTTTTGCACCAGGTTTCTTTCAATAATTAATTATCTATAATTTCTTATGGAACTATCATTACAATAGATTTGTATGATTTTATCTCATATAATATCTAATTTTCAAACAAATTTCTAAGTAACTCAACTTTACAATCTTTCTAAAAATAGTTTTAACACAAATGAATTTTTCGCTTTCTTATTTCAACAGTTTTTATTGTTTAATTCAGTGATTATAATAAAAAGTTCTATCAGGATAAACTGGTTTGAGATAAATACAACTGATTCTTGGAAGCATAAATGCCAATTGCTGGGAACAAGTATGCAGCTATGCTAGAGAACAGTCTGTTACTCTAATGGAAAAGGTTTAGTATATTATGAACATCTGTCAGTGTGTTTCACAGAAGTAATTAAGAAAATAAGTTAAATGGTTAAGGGGAAGTTATTAAATGTGCATGTATTATACCTTGTACTCCTTATTTTTGGCATTTATCTTATTCCACCTGTTTTATTATCATGGCTTTCTACCTTACCACACAAGGTCTTTAAAATCAGGAACTATTTCTTCATTTCTCCAAAGCTTAGAAATATGCCCAACTACAGGAGGAACTTTATGTATGCTTATTGCAAGAATGAAAGAGCTGAGATCTCTTAGTAACTCATCAAGTTGTCTAAATTTCTCAGAAATTTCCTTTACAAAATGGCAGTAAGGATATTCATATCTTGTTATATGAAATATGTGTCCTGGTATAGAGAAATACCTTAAGTCAGAAATATTGGGAAGTGCATTTTGAGTAAAGTATAGTAAAGAAATGATACTGGAGAAAATGGCCCTGGGAAAAGGAGGTAACTATGGAAGGGCATGATGAATGATCTTAGTCAAAGTCACCAAATTCCAAACTCATAATTTCACTTAATTTTTCAATATTTTAGAATTTTAAAAGTCATCAGTAACATATTACGTTTGACAGGTCTAAGACAATCTTAGAATCTATAGCTAATGATATTTTAGTTCAAGTTTAATATCTGGTCTATCAATTCTACATCAACATACTGATTAAAGAAAATGCCTGATGACTAATTTGATCTCTTAGAGACTAGATATAAAATTACCTAGGGGAAAAAAAGTATAAAGTACACAATGATATAAGGTATTTATACACTGGTAGAAGACAATTTTAAAAGACTATGGACTTCTGTTTTCCAGTCTGGCAGTTAAAAAGCTTGGAAATTGTTTATTTAATGTTGAAATTATAGTTCACTACCTAAGTAAATAATGTGGCATTTAAAGTTTTGAGAGAAAAAAATATTATGGCTTCATTACAAAAATATGAAATATCTTCCTTTTACCTGCTGGGCCAATTGTTTATTTAATTTATAGAATTATTTTAAATGAATTTTTTAAAATCTTCAGCTATTTCATATATCAATGCATTAATGTACATTTAACTTTAACATGGCCCCACACCCCTAAAAGTTGTATCTTAAAGAATAAATAAAAAATACTTTAAGAAAAAAAAAATTTAAGTGTTCTCTTTGCACTTCTGAACATAGTGTTTTTACACTGTACTATAAATGCCTGTCTCATATCTGTTACCCCCTTACAGAAAATAATCTCTACCTATCTTCTTCATTATCATATTCCAGTCCCAGGCATAGAGTTGCTATTTATTAAGTTTTTATTGAATGAATAAATGAATGAATTAATATTTCACTTAGGATCAATTTCTTCTTATGATGTTCTAGTTACACCTTCCACAAATTTTATCTCATGCCAAAGGTACAAATAACAATGACAACAAAAAGAGCCTGATGTTTGTTTTAAATTCGCTTTTCCAACAGTTTGGAAATTATCTACTAAAGTAGATGGTCAATTATATCCTCAATACCCTTTAAAAATTCAATTAGCAGTTCTGGTTCCAGTGAGATGGAATAAAGACCAGTCTCCTTTTAGCTCCCAGCAATTTAACTATAAAACCTGGACAGAATGTTTGAAAACTGTGCAAAGAAAATGCTAACAGGCAGATCAGGGAAGAACATCAAAATTCAAAATACCACTGAAACAGTGGTAAATTTAACATTTCTTTCCCTCTTATCTCTTGCCTGAACTCAATGAAGCCAGGAACCAGGAACCCAGAAGTGAGTACTGTGTGATGCAGGTGAGATCCAGGAGAAATTCTCTAATCTAAACCAGGGGTCCCCAACCCCTGGGCCACGGACTGGTAGTGGTCCAGGACCTGCTAGGAACTGGGCTGCACAGCAGGAGGTGAGCAGCGGGAGCGCAAGCGAAGCTCCATCTGCATTTACAGCCGCTCCCCAACACTCGCATTACCACCTGAGCTCTGCCTCCTGTCAGATCAGCGACAGCATTAGATTCTCATAGGATCATGAAGCCTACTGTGAACTGCGCATGCAAAGGATCTAGGTTGCATGCTCCTTATGAGAATCTAATGCCTGATGATCCGAGGTGGAGCTGAGGCAGTTATGCTAGCGCTGGGGAGCAGCTGCAAATACAGATTCTCATTAGCAGAGAGGTTTGACTGTACAGAGACCATAATAAATCAATTGCTTGCAGACTCATATCAAAACCCTATCAGTGAGTGGCAAGTGAAAACAAGCTCAGGGTTCCCACAGATTCTGCATTATGGTGAGTTGTGTAATTATTTCATTATATATCACAATGTACTAATAATAGAAATAAAGTGCACAATAAATGTAATGCACTTAAATCATCCCCAAACCACCCCCCGCACCCCCAGTCCATGGAAAAATTGTCTTCCACAAAACTGGTCCCTGGTGCTAAAAAGGTTGGGGACCGTGGCTCTAAACTCTTAAAGCACTGATAAAGAGTTGGAGAAATCCCTAGGTTCTTTTCTTTTTTTCCTTCTCCTTTTTTCCATACTACAATTGCCTGGGCAGTCCCACAGCAACTGTGATAAGTGAGGCCGGAAATGAGAGCTTACAGGAGCCAAAACTCTGAGGAAGGTGAAGCTAACTCTCAGAGGAGCAGTGACAACCAAAAGGGCAGGGCCAAACCCTGTAGGTTTTTTCTGTATGTCACTGTCTTCCCACCACACAGCCCTGGATGTAATGCAACTGCTGAAGAGAGCAGTTTCGTCCCTGAGGAACAAAAAGCAGACTGCAAGGAAGCAGAGAATACCTAGGCAACAACTGAGAAGGGAGACCAGGAAAGCAACCCCATAAAGCTGTTGTGAACTGACGGACTCACTCTTGACCTGCCCATTTATGGTTGAATCTGAGATCCTAATTAGCATACCAAAGATTTAAAGACCTTCAGTAATGAGTAGACCCACAGGCAGGTCCTGAGTGACCACTAAGGGTGCACTGAAGGACAAACCCAAATAGCATGGCAAAGTCTTGTAAAACAGAGCTGATATTAGAATCACAGCCCACAGAAGTCCACAAAAATATCATTATTCATAGGATCTAAGACTCAGGGTCTTATAATACAGGATACAAACTCACACGGAAAAAGACAATCAACTAACTCCAGTGTCAAGATGATGCAAATGTTGGAAGGCAGTTTGGCAGTTTTTTATAAAGTTAAATACACATTTACCATATGACCAAAGAATTTTACTTCTGAGTATTTATCCCAGAGAAATGAAAACCTACATTCACATAAAAAACTATATATAAATGTTCACAGCAAATTCATTTGTGATAGGCAAAAGCTGGAAACAATCAAGATGTCCTTCAATGGGGGAATGGATAAATAACTGTGGTATATCCACAGTTGTTCAGTAAAAAGGAATAAATTATTGATACACACAACTTGGATGAATCTCAAAGACAATGCACTGAAAGAAGCCAGTCACAAAAGGGTACACACCATCTGATTCAGTTTATTTGACATTCTAGAAAAAAAAAACTATAGTAATGGAAAACAGATCAGTGTTTGTCATCAGAGGTAGAATGAGGATGTCATGGTGTGACTACGAAGTGAAAATACAAAGGATTTGGGGGGCATAATGGAACCATTCTGTATCCTGATTGTGGTGGTGATTAGAAAAGAAAGTCAGTTTTACTATATTATTATTTTAAAAATAAATTTTTAAAGAGATAAAAGAATTTTAATTAAGGCATCACAAACACATACATCCATAAGTAAACTGTTTTCAAGGAATGTAAGTCACTTTAAATAATAAATTCAACTATATAATAAAAATTACAGTGGAATATTTCTAAATTATCTAGATATATATATTTTTTTCATGACTGAAAAGACACTTTCCATAGTTGCTAAAATATGGAATTATTCTGCATCAAATTTCTGACAACTTATATAATAAAATGAAGAGATATCTCTAACAAATGCTATTCATGGGACTTCCCTTGTGGCACAGTGGTTAAGAATCCACCTGCCAATGCAGGGGACACGGCTTCGATCCCTGGTCCAGGGAGATCCCACATGCCATGGAGCAACTAAGCCCGTGTGCCACAACTACTGAGCCTGTGCTCTAGAGCCAGCAAGCCACAACTACTGAAGCCCGCGTGCCCTAGGGCCCACACACTGCAACTACTGAGCCTGTGTGCGGCAACTACTGGAACACATGAGCCTAGAGCCTGTACTCTGCAGCAATAGAAGCCACTGCAATGAGAAGTCCGCGCACCACAACGAAGAGTAGTCCCAGCTTGCCACAACTAGAGAAAGTCCGTGCGCAGCAACGAAGACCCAACGCAGCCAAAAAATACATTTTAAAAAATAAATTAATTAAAAATAAAGTACAAATGCTATTCATGATTCTTGATAGAATACTAAATTTAAAAATATATAAATAATATTTTGGGAAAACTGGAGAAATCTGGACTGTAAAATAGGTGATATTATTATATCAGTGTTAAACTTCTAGCATATGATAAGGGTTTTGTGAACAATACCCTTATTTTTAGAGACACATGCTGAAGTATTCAGGGGTGAAATGCCATGATATCTGCACATATTTTCAAAGAGTGGAGGGAAAAAAAGTGAGCCATATATATGTATAGATAAAGCATGTATTAGAAAATACTAACATTCATGAATCTAGGTGTGCAGTGTTAAGGTGTTCATCACACTATTTTCTCAACTCTTCTGAAAGCTAAAAGTTTTCAAAATAAAAAGTTGAATAAAAGAGGCATAATAATAACAAAAAGGTATAAATTCACAAACAAATAAACTTTATGTAGTATTTATAACCTCTATTGAGATGTAGAATTTTTTACACTTGAAAGCCTGGTGTCTTCACTCTCTTTTGCCCTAATGGGCCTTCTACCTGAAGTGTAAATAGAATCAATTTGACTTGAGGCTTTATGGGCATCTACCCTGGAGATGAAGCCCCTATACCATAAAAGACCTTATCCACACGTCAAACACTACTTGGGATCATAATCCCTCATAAAGAAGCTTTCTAAGATAAATTATTCATTGCTATATTAAATCTCCAACCAGAAATGGCAACTAAACTACTGCTCAAATAGATGACTGCCTTTCTAGGCAGAACCAATCAACAGAGTCCAATCTGCACAGCCAGTGCTTTTGTTAACTTGTATATAATAGCATCTTAAAATATTTTGTCAACTACAATTCCTAACTTTTTAGTATTCTGAAATTTTAGTCAATTATTCAATATATAAGAACTGAGTACCCACTACATTCTTTCATGGTGTAAAAAAAATTGCAAAATGTATTAGATAATTCATTGTTTATTCTAAGCATTGGATTTACAAGTAGATAGTTGCATGCATAGTATGATTTAATGGCTGCTATGAAGATATCTCTCTCTCACACACACACACACACACACATGCACACCCTACCACTCCCCACCAAAAACAGTATATGACTTCACTCCTTGTTTAAACTGCAGAGAGTCCAGAGGAAGAACTTGTTTCTGACCACCAGCCACTTAAATCTTCAATAAACTAAATGATCAGATCTTTTCCTGAGAAAAGATTTAATAAAAGGAAGAGGGAGATATCATGAAGACAATGAAGATAGGAGAGAAAGGATATAAAAAGGAAAGTAGAGGTAATACAATTAAACTTTGCATACTACAGTAACTCAGAGTAGGCCTTCATTAGTCTCTTTACTCAAAGCAATTTTATAATCAAGCTATAGAAAGAAAGAAGGCTACAGAACATACACAATTGGATCCAGTATCATCAACCAATTACATATAGTTGTGTTAGTTAAAACTGTAAGTTATGCTTTAATTGAGATGGCTGAAAGCTTGGGAACTTTTAGGAGAAAGGATGAGAAGCAGTAAATAACAGGCAGAATTCTGAAGGCAAAAATAAAACTTTTGTTTAAAATAACAATATGGCTAATGTTTATTCTTCACTAATGATGACTTATTCCTATACTGACTTGCCAAACATTAAATTCTAAAGTTTTTCCCTTTTGACAAGGTAAAAAAAAAAAAAAACACCCAAAGAAAAAAATGAGCCTTGACCTTGTTAGCTATTTTCAAGTAATTAAAGAGCTTTTATATGGAAGGTTGAGTAAGCTTTTCTGGATGCCTTGTGAAGGGATTTAGAACGAGCAATGAGATAAATCTGGGCTCAATAAAAGGGAGGATACTGAATACACTGGAGCCATGTTTTAAAAAAAGAAAAAGAAATGGCATATGTTACCTTGAAAAGCAATTAATTTTGCCTTTTTAAGTGTTTGGATAGAAAATAGAATACTATCAGTGTTTTATTTTTTTTTAAAGAAAACTATTAGTGTTTAAATTGAGAGTGGGGCTCACTAGGACTATGAGGGGAAAATAGAGATTAAAAATCAACCAAAAGTATGAACTGGAGCCATTCAAAAACAAACAAACAAACAAACTCTCTACATGGCGGTGACATTCTCATGTTCAACAGAGGCAAGCTTTTTTCCTGGTTTGTGTTCACAAGGAGGGAACAGTTGAGAAAATGCACAGGGTCCTTCTAATGTGAAGGCAATTACCAAAATAATTGGTTGCAAACAACCAAAAAACTAACCCCATCTTTATTCAGCAAAAAAGGGCATAAACAAGAAATAGAAGTTTGAAAATCCAAATTAAGGCCAGAAAATCAGGCTTAGAAGACAAGTGGAAACAAAATCAACTACAAAAGGAGCAGGAAAAATAACTGTATTATATTTTAGTGGAACAAAGAGCATGGCTTAGACTCTAGAACATATTTCTCCAACCTCAGGCCACTATCATGGCTGCTGGATACTGGACCATTGCTTCCACAAATGAATCCTAACAGGGGAAGGATACTAGACAGTAAAAAATTAATAAATTTCTTGCTTTGGGGGCATATACAATTCCATCCAAATAGAATAGAATCCACAAATGCAACTGCCTCCAAATCAAACTACACAACTTGTCTAGTGTTTCTGGTAATTCTCATTCATGGTACATGATTTCCTTGTGCCTTTTCATATTCATAGGAAATAATCTGTGGTATTTCTTTGAATTTTAGGATAAAATATATTCACCAGGGAATTTGTTTCTGTGAGGTGCTCAGAAGCACTACCAGTCACGAACTGCTTTAAACTAAATTCACACATTTACGTTTTTTTGTACAGTCCAGGTGATACGAATTTGAATTGAAAATTCATTCAAAGATCATGGTTACTACTTCTCAGGGACTTTTCTTAAACCCCTATTTTGTCCATCTCTAAGGCATCTTTCTTTCCATTTTTCAGTCTTCTGGGAATGGGTGTGTGTGTGTGCGCGTGTGTGCACACACATGTGCGTGCATGTGTGTGAGTGATGGGTGAGCAGAGGTAGTACAAGCGTGACTAATCTCTCTCCAAATGTTTATAGAGAAATGACATCCAAAAAGGAAATATGAAATAAATTTTCAACAAAACATGTATTCATAAAAATGGCTAATTAAAGACATTATTAATTTTCTGGAGTTATAAAGGCAATATTAAAATGATTTCATTAGGAGGGAGTGAGGAGCAAACTTTTCTCCACACATTCCTAACAGAAACTTTCTTAGTTAATTAAGGTAATGATTTTAAACATAAATTCACCTAATAGAATTTTAAACTTAAAGAGTTAAATATATATAAAAAATGTCAAGAATAGACAAAAAAAGTTAAATATACTTATTGTGGGAATAAATATATTGAGTAGAGTTTCTATTTAAATTTATTTAGATCACAAATTGTTTTTTTAATAAAATAATTTCAGATATCGAGGGTCCTTTCTATAAGAGGATTTAAATTTTTTTTTAAATAAGGGTAATGTAATGTCTTGCAAGTAAGCTCACATGAGCATCAATCTATTTCACTCAAAGCAAGACACATGCTATAAAAAAATCAAGTCAACAATGAAAAGGTTTTCAAGTATTTCCATTTTTCAGATTTTAGTCTAAAATACTTACGGGTATTTAGGAGAGCAGATGGCTCAAAAGGATAAATATTTGTAGCTTAACATTTTAAATAAAGACTATACCCTTTATAATAGAATGATTTCTGTGACAACAGACTGTTCTTATGTAACTATTTTGGGGTAGGAAGAAAATCTGTTTTAGCTTAACACTTTAATATAAAACAGAAAAGATAGTTTTGAATTAATGGTGCTTCAATTTATAACTTGAATTTTATGTTACTGTTTTGGCGTAATATTCAAGAATGAATATAGAGGGCTTCCCTGGTGGCGCAGTGGTTGAGAGTCCGCCTGCCGATGCAGGGGACACGGGTTCGTGCCCGGGTCCAGGAAGATCCCACATGCCGCGGAGCAGCTGGGCCCATGAGCCATGGCCGCTGAGCCTGCGTGTCCGGAACCTGTGCTCCGCAACGGGAGAGGCCACAACAGTGAGAGGCCCGCATAACGCAAAAAAAAAAAAAAGAATAGTGTATTTGTATTAATTTAACAGAGAACAGGTAAGACATATTTGATTTGTCTTCCAAAGAAATGTTTACTTTGTGGCACTATTTGATATTTTATGTTTTCTAATTTCAGCAATCTTTGGCAGTAGCTGTTATTTGTATGTCTTTCAGTTGAAACAGTATCAGTCTTTATTTCGTCTCTTTTGATCCAAGAACCCAGAAGAAACTGATTTAGAGCTGATGACAATAATAGATCACGATGCTAAAGACCAGATTTCATCTTGGTATATTATAAATGTCAAGATATAGTAGCAATTTCAATAGTAAGCTGTCAGAAGGACTTTATTGACCTATTCAGTACCACATATGAACTGCATGACCATCTTGTAATTCTAAGGTAAACATTAAAAATGGAAATATTTTCTTTTAAAAAAACCAGAAGCAAAATTTTAGTCTATATATAAAAACTGGATTCGATATTCTATATTTACAGAAGAATATAGAAATGGGACAATTAAAACTATCTGTCCTTTCTGCACCTAAAAACATTATTTTCAAGGATCTACTGCCACACCATGAAGTGTGGCTATCTACTGCCACACTATGAAGCACATTATTTTCCAGTAAAGGCAAGGAATATGAGGGGAAAATATAAGAACTAAATAAAGACTCAACTAAATCAAGACATAAGACAGTAACTACATACTCCTTAAACTTGACAGTTGTATAACATTTAAGCTTGCCAGGTATGTTAGTCAGCTCATGCTGCCATAACAAACCAACAGATTAGGTGGCTTAACCATCTGAAATTGATTTTTTCACAGTCCTGGAAACTAGAAGTCCAAGACCAGGGTACCAGCCTAGTTAGGTTCTGGTGAGAGCTCTCTTCCTGGCTTGCCTGGCCACCTTCTTGCTGTCCTCATACTGGTACCCTGATCTTGGACTTCCAGCTTCAATGCTGAAGCATGAACCAATCAGCACATTCTAACCCCTTGCCAAAGTGATCACTTCAGGTATACTACCTAAGCCAGCCAATACAATCAAAGTGAGTCTATGATCGTCCACTGGGAATTCAGAGACATAGAAGCTTTCTCTCGATATCAATAACCTAGAATTGCTGTCTACTTTGTCAGCCTGTGAGAGGGCAAAGTTGAGAGAAGTATAAAAAATAAATATTGATAAATAAGCCAATCAACCAACTAGTCAATCAAAACCAAAAAACACAGCTGCAGCTCTGATTAAACTATACTTGAACCCTAACTACCTATAAACTTGTTAAATTTTATAAACCAATATATTCCTTTTGTAGTTTAAGCCGAGTTGCATTTTCTGTTGTTTCCTAATTGATAAAAACACAATTTAGTAGATTAACTTTCTCTTAGAATGATAATCCAGAAAAATCTTAAGACTCAAACTGTCCGACAAGAATAAATAAAAACAACCTATATGATAGAAAACAGAAACTTTCTTGTATCATGCCATACCCTATTTTCTGCTTTACCATTTGCCACCAATCTGTCATTTAACTGATTACTCATCGACTAAAAGATCCCAGCAAGGGGTGGGAGTACCAAATTTATACTAACTGGCTGTGTTTGGGTTTATGGTATTTGTGTGGGTGTGTGTAATGTCAAATCCTTAATGCCTGTCAGCTCTCTTTTCATAAGCCAGCAGGTGAGCAGAAAGCAATTATTAACCCTTAGTGTAACATTCTAGAATTGTACTGATAATTAATACATTTTCTCTATCTTTGAGAGTCAGAAGGATCCCTGACATCAGGGCTCTACTCAGCAAATAGGCTAGAGAGGACCCAATGCCTCTGAATCTATAGGAAAGTGTTGACAATAAAACTTGTGAAGCTTTATTTTTGTTTTATCTTGGGAGAGACTATATGATACAAAGAAAGCTGAGTCTGAAAGCATAATTCATTGAATTTAATCCATGCATTGTCCAAATAGCTTACAATGGGTTCATACGTATATATACCCCCCTTTTAAATTAATCCTAGGCCAACTATTTTAAATTTGAGCATATTCCTTTCATTCTTTGTGACACCTGCCAAGTTACATTTTCACACAACTGCAAATACTGTGTGCGTATAAATTATGCTTTCTAATTTTCTATATATTTTCCTATGATACTGTAATACTTACAATTATAAATCTAATGGTTATGCAATGATCTGCTAAACAGATAAACAATAATTCAGATAGCAATCTATATTTAGACATTGTCATATTTGATATCAAAATTTTAAAATAAAGGATGAACTAATGTAACATTTTGGATTATTTCCTTAGGAAAAATAATCAAAAATGGATTTACTGAATCAAATCATAAAACATTTTTGTAGCTTTTGATAGAAATGCCAAAATTCTTTCCAAAGTTGTATGATTTACATGGAAACTAGTAATATCCAATGCATCAATTCCTATGATAGCTCAACTGCTACATTTTCTGAAACTCAAGGAAAATTTCTGAAAGTACGTTCCATAACGGGTTTACCTGTGATGCTTCTTAAAACGAGACAAATTTCTGGAATTTACCCTTATTCTAGAATCAGAATCTCTCAGCTGTGACCTAGGAATATACAATTTAATAAATTCCTAACCTTTGTACAATAAAATTTGCCCAATAAAGTTTGAGAACTATTCTAGTTAAGTACATATAGTGCTTTCGCAGATTATCTAAATAACTCAAATTATAAAAATAATGACAGCATCTACTGAGTGCCTTCCACTTAGCAGAATATGTTCTAAGAGCTCTTACTTATATTACCTCATTTAAGCCTCACAATAATCCTACGTGGCAGGTAAGATTATTATCCCAGTTTTACGGATATGAAAACTGAGGCCCAATGGTTAAGAAGCCCTGTTAAGAGGAAAACATACTATTTCAATCCAGGTTGTCACACTAGGATCTGAGCTCTTAACTTCTGTGCTATATTGTCTCACATGTCAATTATTTTCCCAGATACTACTCCACCATAAATACTACTTACCAGATGTTCTACCTGAGGGTAAGGAAGCAGATCTGATTAAGTGTGCTACAGAAAAGATAAAGCAGTATAAAATAAAAGGAGAGAATTAAGTATAAGGAGTATAAAATATAGGGAGAAATAATATTTGTAAAGCACCTTAAAAAGAAAATTTATACATATAGTGCTATTTTTATATTCATGTATATGTGAAAAAGACATATCACGACCTGGCTAACTAACAGCTTCTGAAACGTGATGATGCACAGACTAAACTTAGATCCACTTTAACATAGCTCATATAATATGTAAAGTGTTTTGAAAAAGAGACTTCTCAGATTCCAAACCCTGAATATATATCCTGCGATTTATAATCAAAGAGAAGCAAATTATTATATGACTGATGACTGGAATCTATGTACCATATATTTGTATTGTAGAAGTAATTCTAGTATTTCTACAACTTAATATATAAAGTTATTAACTTTTGAAATATGAATAACTTAGAACTTTGGGTGATTTATGGGAACAGTCAACTATGTACAATTGCATTAATAATCTTCATGCTTTTCTGGATCCAGCCCATTTCATGCACACTACTGTCAGTTAATTATCCTTTTAATGACAATTCCCAACATGCCTTTCCTGCTCAGAAGTTTTCTTTCCTTTGCCATTCAAGTCCCTTCCTTCAATAGTTTCCCATTACTTTCTTTTATGTATTTAATGCTCTGTACATTCATTATTTGCCAAAAAATTCCTATTCTTTTTTTTTTTAAATACCCACAACTGTGCTCCTACAATCTACCTTATCTCTGGATATTGATAATTCAAACACACCTTCCTTTTCCTTAATGAAGCCTTTGGCCAAAAGGAGATAGACTCTCCCTTTCGAATACTCTATACTTTTTTTTTTTTTGACATCTTTACTGGAGTATAATTGCTTCACAATGGTGTGTTAGTTTCTGCTTTATAACAAAATGATTCAGTTATACATATACATATGTTCCCATATCTCTTCCCTCTTATGTCTCCCTCCTTCCCACCCTCCCTATCCCACCCCTCTAGGTGGTCACAAACCACCTACCTGATCTCTCTGTGCTATGCGGCTGCTTCCCTCTAGCTATCTATTTTACGTTTGGAAGTGTATATATGTCCATGCCACTCTCTCATTTTGTCACAGCTTACCCTTCCCCCTCCCCATATCTGCAAGTCCATGCTCTAGTAGGGCTGTGTCTTTATTCCCGTCTTACCACTAGGTTCTTCATGACATTTTTTTTCTTAGATTCCATATATGTGTGTTAGCATACAGTATTTGTTTTTCTCCTTCTGACTTACTTCACTCTGTATGACAGACTCTAGGTCTATCCACTTCACTACAAATAACTCAATTTCATTTCTTTTTATGGCTGAGTAATATTCCATTGTATATATGTGCCACAGCTTCTTTATCCATTCATCTGTTGATGGACACTTAGGTTGCTTCCATGTCCTGGCTATTGTAAATAGAGCTGCAATGAACATTTTGGTACATGACTCTTTTTGAATTATGGATTTCTCAAGGTATACGCCTAGTAGTGGGATTGCTGGGTCGTATGGTAGTTCTATTTGTAGTTTTTTAAGGAACCTCCATACTGTTCTCCATAGTGGCTGTACCAATTCACATTCCCACCAGCAGTGCAAGAGGGTTCCCTTTTCTCCACACCCTCTCCAGCATTTATTTTTTATTGAGTTCATGCAGCTCAACATCAAAAAACAAACAACCCAATCCAAAAATGGACAGAAGACCTAACTAGACATTTCTCCAAAGAAGATATACAGACTGCCAACAAACACATGAAAGAATGCTCAACATCATTAAGCACTAGAGAAATGCAAATCAAAACTACAATGAGATATCATCTCACACCGGTCAGAATGGCCATCATCAAAAAATCTAGAAACAATAAATGCTGGAGAGGGTGTGGAGAAAAGGGAACACTCTTGCACTGCTGGTGGGAATGTGAAATGGTTCAGCCACTATGGAGAACAGTATGGAGGTTCCTTAAAAAACTACAAATAGAACTACCATATGACCCAGCAATCCCACTACTGGGCATATACCCTGAGAAAACCAAAATTCAAAAAGAGTCATGTACCAAAATGTTCATTGCAGCTCTATTTACAATAGCCCAGAGATGGAAACAACCTAAGTGCCCATCATCGGATGAATGGATAAAGAAGATGTGGCACATATATACAATGGAATATTACTCAGCCATAAAAAGAAACGAAATTGAGCTATTTGTAATGAGGTGGATAGACCTAGAGTCTGTCATACAGAGTGAAGTAAGTCAGAAAGAGAAAGACAAATACCGTATGCTAACACATATATATGGAATTTAAGGAAAAAAAGTGTCATGAAGAGCCTAGGGGTAAGACGGGAATAAAGACACAGACCTACTGGAGAACGGACTTGAGGATATGGGGAGGGGGAAGGGTGAGCTGTGACAAAGCGAGAGAGAGGCATGGACATATATACACTAACAAACGTAAGGTAGATAGCTAGTGGGAAGCAGCCGCATAGCACAGGGAGATCAGCTCGGTGCTTTGTGACCACCTGGAGGGGTGGGGTAGGGAGGGTGGGAGGGAGGGAGACGCAAGAGGGAAGAGATATGGGAACATATGTATATGTATAACTGATTCACTTTGTTATAAAGCAGAAACTAACACATCATTGTAAAGCAATTATACCCCAATAAAGATGTTAAAAAAAAAAGGAACCGGTAAATAATATTAATAAAATAAAATAAAGAAAAATACCAATCCTTCTTGAAAAGATATCTGCACCCCTATGTTCACTGCAGCATATTTACAATAGCCAAGACATGATAACAACCTAAGTGTCCATGGATGGATGAATGAATGGATAAGGAAAACTCTGTGTATACATATATATGTGTGTGTGTACCTATATATATACACACATAAATACACACTATGGAATATTATTCAGCCATAAAAAATAATAAAATCTTGCCATTTGTGAAACATGAATGGACCTTCAGGGCACTATGCTAAGTGAAATAAGCCAGAGAGAGAAAGACAAATACTGTATGATCTCACCTATATATGGAAGTTTTTAAAAAAACGTGATAGACACTGAGAACAGATTGAAGGTTGCCTGAGGCAGGGGGTGGGGGATGAGTGAAATGGATGAAGGTGGTTAAAACATACAAACTTAGAGTGATAAGATAAATAAGTTCTTGGGATATAATATAGAGCATAGTATCCATAGTTGACAATACTGTACTGCATATTTGAAAGTGCCTAAGAGAGTACATCAAGAGTTCTCATCACAAGGAAAAAGAACTATAGCTATGTGAGATGACAGATGTTAACTAAAACTTATTGTGGTAATCATTTGGCAATACAGATCTTCCTCAACTTACAATGGGGTTACATCCTGATAAACCCATCATAAGTAGAAAATTTTGTAAATCAAAAATAATTTAATATACCTAACCTACTGAAGTTCTTAGCTTAGCCTAGCCTACCTTAAAAGTGCTCAGAATACTTATATTAGTCTACAGCTGGGCCAAATCATATAACACAAAGTCTATTTTATAATAAAGTAATGGATTTCTCATGTTTATTGAACACTGTACTGTAAGTGAAAAACAGAACAGTTGTATGGGTACAGAATGACTGTAAGGGTGTTGGTTGTTTACTCTCACGATCGCATGACTGGGAGCTGCGGCTCACTGCTGTTGCTCAGCATCACAAGAGATATCATTTGGTACAGTGCTAGCCCAGGAAAAGATCAAATTTCAAAATTCGAAGTATGGTTTCTACTGAATGCATATCACTTTCACACCATCGTAAAGTTGAAAAAGTCTAAATCAATCCATTGTTAAGTCAGGGACTATCTGTATCTATATATTTTAAATCATTATGTTGTTAACTTAAACTAATACAATGCTATATATCAATTACATCTCAATAAAACTGGGAAAAAATAAAAAGGTAAGGAAGGTGTGATGACAACTTCTCATTAAATACAAAATAACAACAAAAAAATTATAATACAGGAACCAAATTGAAATTCTGCAGATGAAAGGTATAAAACTGACATGGAGGACTTCCCTGGTGGTGCAGTAGTTAAGAAACTGCCTGCCACGGGTTTGAGCCCTGGTCCGGGAAGATCCCACATGCCGCGGAGCAACTAAGCCCGTGCGCCACAACTACTGAGCCTGTGCTCTAGAGCCCGCAAGCCACAACTACTGAAGCCTGCACGTCTAGAGCCCGTGCTCCACAACAAGAGAAGACACCGCAATGAGAAGCCTGTGCACCACAACGAAGAGTAGCCCCCGACTGCCGCAACTAGAGAAAGCCCGGGTGCAGCAACAAAGACCCAACGCAGCCATAAATAAATAAATTTATTTTTTAAAAAAAGACATGGAAATTCACTAGGGGAACATTAAATATGAATTGGCAATAGAAAGAATTGATGAAATTGGAGATAAAGGAATGGAGATTAGGTAAACCAAAGAACAGAGAGAAAAGAATAAAGAAAGATGAACAGGGGCTCAGAAAAGTCTGGGACACCACCAAAAACATTAATGTATGTGTAATGGGAGTATCAGAAGGATAAAATAAAGTGAATGAAGCTGAAAAATATTACAAGGAAAAATGGCTGAAAACTTCCAAAATTTGATGAAAAACATTGGTCTACACATCTGAGAGCCTCAACCAACTCCAATTAAGATAAGACATCCACAAATAAACCCACTACAGTAAAAATGTGAAAGACAAAATCATGAAAGTAAAAAGAAAACTGAATTATCACATATTATGGAACTCTAATAAGATAAACATTTGACTTCTCATCAGAAACAGAGACTAGAATGCAGTAGAATGAATGATATAAATATTTAGACCACTGAAAGAAAAAAATGGGTCAAATAAAAATTTAAGTCCAGGGAAGTAATATTTCAAAAATGAGGGCAAAATAAAGGTATTCATAGATAAATAAAATAGGCAGAATTTATTGTTAGCTGAACTACCTTACAATAAATACTAAAAAACTTTCAAGACTGAAAGCCAATACCCCAGAGTAATTACAATATACACGGAGACACACAGACACACACAATGAAGAGCAAAGGTAATTGTATAGGTTAATTATAAAAGACAGTATAATTGTATACTTCTTTTTTTCTTAACTGATTTAAAGAGCAACTGTATAAAATGATATTTGTATGTATACAGAGAAAGACCTAATTATATTGTTGGGCCTATAGCACATAAAAACAAAATATAATTGACAAAATAGCACAAGAAGCTTGAGGAACAAAGCTGTGTTGGGTTAGGAAACATACTAGATGATAATGCCACAAGAACAAATGAAAAGAATAAAAAATAGTAAGTAAGAATATTAACATAATGAACACTTTTATACACACATACTTTGTTTCCTGAAAAGATATAAAATTATATAACCTAATTATAACAATTTATGTGTTGGGATTGTAACATTTTTGAGAAAATATGTATAATAATTGTTTTTAAAAAGGGAGGAAAATAAATAGAGCTATACAGTGTTAATATTTCTATATCTCACACAAATTAAGTTATTATAAATAAGTAGGATCTGTTAAGATATTTGTTGTAAGCCATAGAGTAACCACTAAGAAAATACTTCAAAAATATAGTGAAAAATTGTTAAAGATATTAAAATGTTACTCTGTTGAAAAACTGGATGTCCATATGCAAAAGAATGAGTTGGATTCTTACCTTATGCCTTACATAAAAATTAATTTAATATGGATCTAAGACCTCAATGTAAGACTTAAAACTACAAAACTCTCAGAATCAAACGTAGGCCAAGGGAATTTCCTGGTGGTCCAGTAGTTAAGGCTCTGCATTCCCAATGCAGGGAGCCCAGGTTCGATCCCTGGTCAGGGAACTAGATCCCACATGCCACAACTAAAGATCCCACACACCGCAACGAAGATCCCACACTCTGCAATGAAGCTCCTGCATGCTGCAGCTAAGACCTGGTGCCACCAAATAAACAAATATTAAAAAAAAAAATAGGCCAAAAGCTTCATAACATTGGATCTGTCAGTGATTTCTTGGATAAGACATCAAAGGCACAGGCAAAAAAAGAAAAAGAAAAAGACAAACTGGACTTCATTAAAATTAAGAAATGTTCTTCATCAAACAACAATGTCAACAAAGGTTAAAGGCAACCCACAGAATGGGAGAAAATGTGGGCAATTAATATACGTAATAAGGGATTAATATCCACATTATACAGAGAACTCCAAAAACTCAATAACAAAAAAACAAATAACCCAATTCAATAATGGGCAAAGGACTTGCATAGACACTTCTCAAAGAAGACACACAAATGGCTAATAAGCACATGGAAAGATGTTCAACATCTCTAATTATCAGGGAAACTGAGGTACTACCTCACACCCATTAGGATGGCTACTATAGCTTAAATGTGGAAGTAATCTAAGTATACTTTGACAAATTAACTGATAAACCAAATAGGCTATTTGCATACACTGGAATATAATTCAGCCCTAAAAAGGAAGGAAATTTTGATACGCCGCAACATGGATGAACTCTGAAGACATTATGGACATTATGTTAAGCGAAATAAGCCAGTTACAAAACAACATATACTGTATGATTCTACTTATATGAGGTTTCTGGAGTAGTCAAAATCATAGAGACAGAAGTAGAATACTGGTTGCCAGGAGCAATTCCTGGGAACTGCAGAGAAGCACAGAACTGGAGTTAGTGTTTAATGGGTACAGAGTTTCATTTGGGGAAGATGAAAACGTTCTGGAGATAGATGTTGGTGATAAGTGCACAAAAATACACACATACTTAATACCATCAAATTATACACTTAAAAATTGTTCAGATGGTAAACTTTATTGTGTGTATTTTACCACAATACAAAAATTTTGGGGGAAAGGGGGTGATTCTGGCACTTCCTTAAAATGTTAAAATATGAAGTTACCATATGACCAAGCAATTCTACCGCTTGCTCTATATTAAAGAGAAAAGACAACATACTTCCATACAAAAACCTTTGCAACTAATGTTCATAGCAGTATTATTCATAATTCCAAGAAGTGGGAAAATCACACTGTCCATTAACTGATGAATGGATAAACAAAATGTGGTATATCCATACAATGAAATAATATTTGGCAATAAAAATAATGAAGTATTGACATGTGAAACAACATGGATGGACTTTGAAAATACTATGCTCATGAGAGAAACCAGTCAGAAAAGGAACATATTTATTTATTTATGCAAATTATCCCAAACAGGCAAATATACAGACAACGAGTAAACTAATAGTTGTCTAGGAGCGGGAGGTTGGGGAGTCGTTTCTGGGGCAATGAAAATATTATAAAAAATTGATGGTGGTGATGAGAGCACAACTCTGTGAATACAATAAAAACCATTAAGAATTGGAATTGGCCAGCAAGATGGCAGAGTAGAAGGATGTGAGCTCACCTCCTCTTACAAAAACACCAAAATCACAACTAACTGCTGAACAACCACTGACAAAAAAAAAAAAAAAATGCTGCAACCTACCAAGAAAGATATCCTACATCCAAAGACAAAAAGAAGCCACAACGAGATGGTAGAAGGGGTGCAACTGTGATAAAATTAAATCCCATACTCGCCATGTGGGTAACCCCCAAACTGGAAAATAATTATACCACAAAAGTTCTCCTATACAAGTGAAAGTCCTGAGCCCCATGTCAGGCTTTCCAGCCTGGGGGTCTGGCAACGGGGGGAGTAGCTGCCAGAGAATCTGGCTTTGAAGGTCAGCAGGGTTTGATCGCAAGAATTCCACACGACTGGGGGAAACAGAAACTCCACTCTTGGAGGGTGCATACAAGGTCCTGTTCACACCAGGACCCAGGGGAAAAAATCAGTGACCTGTGCGCCAGGCCTACCTGCCAGTATTGGAAGGTCTTCTGCAGTTGATGGCAATATAATCTTACCTCAGGAAACAAGAAAAATCTCTAATACACAACCTAAAATTAAACCTAAAGCAACTAGAGAAAGAAGAGCAAACAAAACCCAAAGGTAGTATTAATAGAAGGAAAGAAATTATAAAGATGAGAGCAGAAATAAATGAAATAGAAACAAAGGAAACAACAGAAAAGATCAATGAAACTAAAAGCTGGTTCTTCAAAAAGATAAACTGAATTGATAAACCTTTAGCCACACTCATCAAGAAAAAAAGGGAGGGCTTCCTGGGTGGCGCACTGGTTGAGAGTCCGCCTGCCAATGCAGGGGACATGGGTTCATGCCCCAGTCCGGGAGGATCCCACATGCCACAGAGTGGCTGGGCCCATGAGCCATGGCCGCTGAGCCTGCGCGTCTGGAGCCTGTGCTCCGCAACAGGAGAGATCACAACAGTGAGAGGCCCGTGTACCGCAAAAAAAAAAAAAGATAAAAAAAGAAAAAAGGGAGAGGATTCAAATCAATAAAATTAGAAGTGAGAAGGGAGAAGTTCCAACGGACACCACAGAAATACAAAGGATCATTAACAACTATATGCCAATAAAATGGACAACCTGGAAGAAAGGAACAAACTCGTAGAAAGGTACGATCTCCCAAGACTGAACAGGGAAGAAATAGAAAATATCAACAGACCAATCACAAGCACTGAGATTGAAACTGTGAGTAAAAATCTTCCAACAAACAAAAGTCCAGGACCAGATGGCTTCACAGGCGAATTCTATCAAACATTCTGAGACGAGTTAACACCTATCCTTCTGAAACTATTCCAAAAAATTGCTGAGGAAGGAATACTCCCAAACTCATCCTATGAGGCCACCATCACCCTGATACCAAAACCAGACAAAGATACCACAAAAAAAAATTACAGGCAATATCACTGATGAACATAGACGCAAAAATCCTCAACAAAATACCAGCAATCCAAATCCAACAATACAATAAAAGGATCATACACCATGATCAAGTGGCATTTATCCCAGGGATGCAAGGATTTTTCAATATCCACAAATCAGTCAGTATGACACACCACATCAACAAATTGAAGAATAAAAACCATGATCATCTCAATAGATGCAGAAAAAGCTTTTGACAAAATTCAACACCCATTTATGATAAAAACTCTCCAGAAGTGGGCACAGAGGGAATATACTTCAACATAATAAAGGCCATACTTGAAAAACCTACAGCTAACATCATACTCAATGGTGAAAAGTTGAAAGCACTTCCTCTAAGATCAGGAACAAGACAAGGATGTCCACTCTTGCCACTTTTATTCAACATAGTTTTGGAAGTCCTAGTCACAGCAATCAGAGAAGAAAAAGAAATAAAAGAAATCCAAATTGGAAAAGAAGAAGTAAAACTGTCACTGCAAATTACTTAATATTGGGCTGGCCAAAAACTTCATTCAGGTTTTTCTGTAACATCTTAAGGAAAAACCTGAACAAACTTTTTGGCCAACCCAGTATTATTCACAGAAGATCTTAAAGATGCTACCAGAAAACTAGCAGAGGTCATCAATGAATTCGGTACAGTTGCAGGATACAAAATTAATACACAGAAATCTGTTGCATTTCTACACACTAAAGATCAGAAAGAGAAATTAAAGAAACAATCACATCAAAAAGAATAACTCCTAGGTTTATTCATACCTAGGAATGAACCTACCTAAGGAGACAAAAGACCTGTACTCCAAAAACTATAAAATGCTGATGAAAGAAATTAAAGATGACACAAAGAGATGAAAAGATATACCATGTTCTTGGATTGGAAAAATCAATATTGTCAGAAAGAGTATAATACCCAAGGCACTCTACAGATTCAATGCAATCCCTATCAAATTACCAATGGCCTTTTTCACAGAACTAGAACAAAAAATCTTAAAATTTGTATGGAGACACAAAAGACCCTGAATAGCCAAAGGAATCTTGAGAAAGAAAAACAGAGCTGGAGGAATCAGGCTCCCTGACTTCGAAGCTACAGTAATCAAAACAGTATGGAACTGGCACAAAAACCAAAATACATATCAATGGAACAGGATAGAAAGCCCAGAAATAAACCCATGTACCTACGGTCAATTAATCTACAACAAAGGAGACAAGAATATACAATGGAGGAAAGACAATCTCTTCAATAAATGGTGCTGGGAAAACTGGACAACTATGTGTAAAAAATGAAATTAGAACATTCTTTAACACCATACACAAAAATAAGCTCAAAATGGATTAAAGACCTAAATGTAAGATCAGATACAACAAAACTCTTAGAAAATTCTCTGACATAAACTGCAGCAATATCTTTTCCAAGCCATATGCTAGAGTAATGGAAATAAAAACAAAAATAAATAAATGGGACCTAATTGAACTTAAAAGCTTTTGCACAGCAAAGGAAACCATAAACAAAATGTAAAGACAACCCACAGAATGGGAGAAAATATCTGCAAACGATGTGACCCACAAGGGATTAATCTCCAAAATTTACAAACAGTTCATCTGGCTCAATATCAAAAAAACAAATAACCCAATCAAGAAATGGGCAGAAGACCTAAATAGACATTTCCCCAAAGAAGACATACAGATGGCCAAGAGGCACATGAAAAGCTGCTCAACATTGCTAATTATTAGAGAAATGCAAATCAAAACTACAATGAGATATCACCTCACACCAGTCACAATGGCCATTATCAAAAAGTCTACAAACAATAAATGCTGGAGAGGGTGCAGAGAAAAGGGAACCCTCCTACACTGTTGGTGGGAATGTAAATTGGTGCAGTCACCATGGAGAATAGTATGGAGGTTCCTTAAGAAACCAAAAATAGAGCTACCATATGATCTAGCAATCCCACTCCTGGGCATATATCCAGAAAAAAACATGGTTCGAAAGGATACATGCACCTCAGTGTTCACTGCAGCACTGTTTACAGTAGCCAAGACACGGAAGCAACCTAAATGTCCATCGACGGATGGATGGATAAGGAAGATGTGTTACATATATACAATGGAATATTACTCAGCCATTAAAAAGGATGAAATAATGCCAACCTCAACATCATGGATGGATCTGGAAATCACCATACTAAGTGAGGTAAGTCAGACAAATATCATATGATATCGCTTATATGCAGAATCAAAAAAAAAGATACAAATGAACTTACTTACAAAACAGAAATAGATTCATAGACTTAGAGGACAAACTTATGGTTACCGGGGAGAAGGGTGGAGGGGAGGGACAGATTGGGAGCTTGGGATTGACATGTACACTGCTGTATTCAGAACAGATAACCAACAAGGACCTACTGCATAGCACAGGGAATGCTGCTCAATATTCTGTAATAACCTAAATGGGGAAAGAATTTGAAAAAGAATAGATACATGTAAATGTATAACTGAATAGCTTTGCTGTACACCTGAAACTAACACAACATTGTTCATCAACTATGCTCCAATATAAAATAAAAATTTTAAAACAACCCATTAAAGTGTACACTTTAAATGGATGAACTGTATGGTATATGATTTAGATCTCAATAAAGAATAAAGTTGTCTAGACATTAAAAAGATCCTTAGGAGAGGAGGATAATGCTTCTTCTGTTCAGGCTCCCTACCTGCTCCCCACTCCCTCGAAAAAAAAAAGTTAAAGTAAATTCACAAAGAATTAGAAGTGCAACAGACAATTTCAGCAAGTCTTAATCTCTTCAGTGATAGCCAGATCAAATCTAAAACACTGTCTTCAGTTTTTCCATTACACTTTAAGTGAGGCACTGACAAACTACAGCTTGTTCTGGATGGCTTTCTCAAATCCAATTATCCTGACTAAATCACTGGTGTGAATAAATCAATGAAATAACTAAATTTAAAAGTTATAAATAACATATATAATAAATGATCTAATTCTACCCTTTTGAGAATGTAATATACTTTATTAGGACACACAACTGACCTTTGGATTACATCTTTTTAGCAATATCTGACACCTTCCCAAACCACTGTCCTTTATAAAGGTATTCTGGAAACAGAAAGAGTAACCTGAAGTCCATTTTATTAAAAACTGTCCCCCAAATTATGGCAAGGACCATGCCTGCTTTATTTACCATTATTTTCCAGGTCCTACCATATTAAATGACACATAGTATATACTCAATAAATATTCATTAGTTATTTTTTAAGCACTTCTAAATTCTTGACTTAATGATAGAGGAGAAAAGAATGTTTTAAACTAAGTATTAAAAAGTACCCTATTTACATTTCATTTTTTTCTGCTAAAAAATGTCAAGACTTAATATCACTTTGCTTCCAATTTAAGTGAACTATAAAAATTTGCACTCAATGCCAGGTGGCTAAGTGAAAGTCTGACCAGAATATAAATGTCACTTCACCTCACAAAGTGCAACTCAAATATTTTTCGTCTGACTATGCTCTTAGTTATTTATAAAAAAGGGAAAGATAAGATACAACTTTACAGAAAAGAAAAATACTATCTTAACTTACTTTTTAAATTACTGTCTTTTAAGAAACAAGTTAAAGTAAGACTGAATTACTCAAGTTATTTTTTTTCCTCTACAAAATTATGCTATGAGAGTTATTTTCAAAGTGAACTGTTCAGAAACAGATTCAATTTTGAAAATGCTTTCAGGGATCTTCCTCGATTTCATCAGGAAAAAATGGAATCCTTTGTTGGCAACATCTTCTCAGTATTCTAAACAGCAACTGCCTATAAATCAAAACCATGAGGATTAGTGACTCCTTTTGCTCATGGAGTTAGGTCTCTCATTTATGTCATACACACTTAGAAAGATACTGAGACTGCAGAAGGAACCAATGCTGATCAAAGTTTAAATACAGCTATTAGGTCAACAAAGGGTAGACTTTTGTATTGAACACCAATAAAGGGCTGAATGTTAGAACTGCCTGAAGAATGGGGAAAACGCAGGTTTTGCCAATGTATATTCACTATACATTCAGTCTGTTACTCTCTTACTCTTTCCATTACCCTCTCTTTCATTTAGTCACTAAATCGCACATTCATTCCTTCACTCAACTATTTAAGGAATATGTCTGGTTGGGTCTATTGTGGTAGGTGGTAGCGATATAAGATTAAACATGAACAGTCTCTGCCCTTAAGTAAGTTATAATCTATTGAGAAATACAGACAGTACATACACAAACAATGATAATATAGTGTAAAAAGCTATGATAGAAGTTTAGGCAACATATAGGAGGAGCACATGGGAGATCATAGAGGACTCCAGGAAGGAAAAAAATCCAAGCTCAATCAGCTCAACCAGCCTTCCTCCCTAAATGGATTACCCTAAATTTAAAATTTAGGCTTCCTTCTTAACGTTCATTTAATCTCTCTCGGAGGGTAAAAAAAGATTAGGGTAGTTAACATTTACCACAGTGACCAGGTAGGAGTGGAAAGAAGGGGCAGCAAGGGCTAGTCTCCTTTAAACTGCTGCCCAATTGTCTAGTATTGTGGACGTTTTCCCAGCTGGGTAAAGGTAATTTAATTCTCCTTATTCTCAAAGAATAGTATTTTAAAACTTTAAACTCTTAAAACATCTAGAAAAGAAATAAATGGGTCTCTCCTAGCTTTTCTTTTGTCATTTTCTTCCTAATGTGGGCTAAGTCACAAGCAGGTGTTTCTTAGGAAACTCATTAGGGAAGCATACTTAGGCAGACTTTTGATTAGCAAGCTTCTTTACCTGCCTGTTTGTCTTCCCAACCAACAACCAACAATCTTCCACTGAAAAATCCAAAAG
The DNA here is from genome assembly GCF_008692025.1 of Phocoena sinus. Taxonomy (NCBI): domain Eukaryota; kingdom Metazoa; phylum Chordata; class Mammalia; order Artiodactyla; family Phocoenidae; genus Phocoena; species Phocoena sinus. The sequence goes on along the minus strand of NC_045764.1, from coordinate 142,944,656 downwards.
GAGTTCACATATAAGGACTCAACTGTCATTATTTCAACGAGGCTTTTCCTTTGCAGGTGTTAAATCTCACTTTCAATCTCACGTTTAGTCTCTGCAGATACCAACATAAACCATAACCAAAGGAAACAAAAATTCTGTTCCACCTCCTCCTAATAAAAATTGAGAAAAAATATATATATAAAAGTTCAGGGTGAGAGAACAATTAAATGATCAAAAGTCATATACCTACAAGCCATATAGAAAAAAATATTTTCAAACATTTTAATGTCAGTTCCTAGGTGGCCAGGGCTAAGATGTTATTCCATCATATTTTTAATAAACGCAGCAATACAAACTAAAACCAAATGTGAAGTCATTATGCTGTAGATCTTAAACTTACACAGTGCTGTATGTCAATGATATCTCAATAAAACTGGGGAAAAAATTTTTTTTAATGTGAGAACAAAATCAAGAAAGTCAAAACTAAGGCGAGGAGTAGAAAGAACGCAATGCCTGGTTGTCAGGAGGCCCATCACCATGTAGTTTTAGGACCTTAGATAAATCACAACTCAGCTGAGCTTTAGGTTTTACATCTCTAAATTGACAGAACTAAACTAATTGAGTATGATTCCCATGCAGAAAAGGCAATTTCAATGTAGTGGGTAATAGACTGTAAAGATGATGGAAGGTGCAAATGGAAACTAGCCAACTCCCAGCAAAAAGCAGGATTCATATAACACAAGGATACAAATTCTGCTAACAACCTGAACTAGTTTGGAGCAATCTTCCCTAGTCAAGCCTCCAGATGAAAATGCATCCCCAGCCAACACTTAGATTTGCAATCTTGGGAGATCCTGAGCAAAGGAACCAGTTAAACTGTGCCCAAAATCCTGACTGTGAGATAATACGTATTGTTCTAAGAAAGTTTGTGGTAATCTGTTACACAGCAATATAAAACTAATATAAGTAGACAATGCAATCATTCATTTTTTCACTCTGACCATCAGTGTCAGATATATCAATGTGTTCTTGATAAACGAAATACATGGATATCAAAACTTTGTTTTAATCACTAGTTTTAATCTCGTAGACTCTCATTCATCTTCAGCCAAACTGAGTTTCGAAAAAGTGTAACATACCCCTGGAGTTTCTATTCATTCTCATAATCAATCATTCTCTCCCTCTCTCTCTGTTATTCCTTCTTTGCTCCCTCCCTTCCTCCTTTCCTGCTTTTTTTTTTTCCTTAACAAAAGCTTCATTTCAAGGATCACCTCTTTTTAAAATACTTTGTCAGTGCTCCCATTAAACTTTTATATGCCTCTATAATAATATTCCTCAGTTAAGGTATTACAGTGGAAAGGGGAATGAGAATCTTTGACTCCTTTTCCTTTTTTGACTGATAGCGGTAACGTTTCTCTTTTTAAGAAAGAAGAAAGTATGGAAAGACAGAAATAATCTGTTATTATTCCACCTGCTGTCTAGCCAGTTGTAATTAATGTAATAAATTCATCTGAGTCATTTCACATTTGCGTGTGTGTACTACATAAACAGTAAATAATATCAGGAAATAGGGAACAACTATTATCAATTAATTGAACTATGCACTCCTTTAAAATTATTATAGCTATTACTACCAATACCTATCTAATTGAGATGATATGGGAAGGCAAGCAAAATGTTCTGCTTTAAAATAATAACAATTCTTGACAATGTATACATTTGTCCTTAAATTAACAGCTGAGACTGAATACACTACACATCTCTTAGTTTTATCACTCTTTTTCTGGGACTATCTTCTCTCTCATTTAATTAGGGTATTCCACCATTCTGACCACAGGCATCTCTCCCATGACTGGTAAGTCAAGATAGCCTATACCCCTGGCCACAGTGATTGGCTGAGGTTTGGACACATGACCAGATTAACAAAATCAGAATTATTCCATGAGATTTTATGTTTTAGAGATGAAGTGAAGAGAGATCATGAAGCTAGAAGGAAGGGAATTACAGTAAGTTATCAGCCATCTTGCCCATTTCATGGAGAAAGCCTGACTGCCGTAAGTGAGAATAAAGCCAAGAAAAACCAAAAGAGATGATGAAGGAAAGTGAGAGAAACAAAACCAGTTGCACAAACCCTCTAATTCTCTTCTTTGAGGCTCCCACCCTTGATCTGGTTTCTGAAACTCTTTCTTGATTCCTTGAGAAGTACTCCTTAGTTACATATGCCAATCAAATCACAAATTAGCTTTTGAAGCTAGTTTGACTTAGGTGTCTGTACCCTGAAAATGAAAGAATCAACTAATTAAAACAATACATTATTTATTTCATTAAAAAATTCTAATACTGGATTGGTCATCTATATGCCTCAGGCAGACAACTCAGATATTATCCATCTTCAATCATATGTTCCTTAATTACAAGAACAATGTCAATTAAACCTAATTGCTGAAGGATGTAAGATGAACATCTATCTACTAGTGTTTTGATTAAATAAATTTTTAAACAAATGAACCCATAAAAACTGCAACATACATTCCCAGGAATGTACGGAATGATGGAAATGAGAGAAAGTCTTCTAAAAGTAAAGTATAATCCAAAGTCTTTGGATTTGCAGTTCTGACATAGAGCACAGTACCATAATACCTTAGCACCAGCCTAGATTAAGCTGTACTGTCCAAATATATACTTTACAGTCTAATAACCATATAATCCAAAAAAGAACCTGATTAAAAATGATAAAAACTTACAGTTAGAGATGTTACTACAGACAAGACAGCTTTGGTATCTGTCTTAGATTTAGCAGAACTATTGGCAGCAGAGCAAAATGAATGATCAATAATGTTTAAAATGCTGTCCTTGGGAAAATCATTTCCACATCAAATGAAATTTATCTTAAGAAAAACAAAGGATAATATAAAAACTCATATTTTGTTTAATAATTAAAGGTCTCTTGGGACTTCCCTGGTGGCGCAGTGGTTAATCATCCGCCTGCCAATGCAGGGGACATGGGTTCAAGCCCTGGTCCGGGAAGATCCCACACGCCACAGACAACTAAGCCCATGCGCCACAACTAATAAGTCCGCGCACCACAACTACTGCATCCTGCGTGCCTAGAGCCAGTGCTCCACAACAAGAGAAGCCACCGCAATGAGAAGCCCATGCACCACAAAGAAGAGTAGCTCTCGCTCGCCAGAACTAGAGAAAGCCCGCATGCAGCAACAAAGACCCAATGCAGCCAAAAATAAAATAATTTTTTAAAAAAGCTAAAGAGAAATATTTTTTTAATGTATTAAAGGTCTCAAAGATACTCTAAAATTGAAATTTAATAAGCAAGCCATAAAAAACATTAAAATTGAAATGTAATCAATAAGCCGTAAAAAACATTAACTAAAATCATCTACCTGCAGTATGAGAATGTACAGCTCTATGGAAAATAACCACTTCAAAAACCAGTTTATCTTCTGTTGACTGGCATTTTTAAGAAATTCAGTTCACCACGGCAACCTGTCTTAACACCAGCAGATAAGTACAGGCTATATTTAGATATGATTGCTTTCCAGACGGCAATCCTGCCTTTCCTTCATGTTTAATGTCATGATCCAAGGGACCAAAATATCATTCAATCAGATTGTAGTGTGAAGACAAGTATACATCCTCAGGGGGATGAGGCTGTGTTTCAGGACCATGAAAAGAATAGCTTCCACCAAAGGTGGTAAAATTTGTAAAGAAGCACATAAAGGTAAATAAAATGTTCATGTCTAAGAAATTTACAATCAGATACAACTATTTTGTCCAATTTTATCTTTGTTCTTAAACATTAAATGCCATTATCAAACACTAATGATCTATACTATCAAAATACATTTCAACTAGCAGGTTTTTGTTATTATTTAATTAGTATGCTGCATTTCCAATCAGGCACCTTCTAACTAAAAAAGAAAATTATTTTTTACCCAAAAGCAATCCTTTAAAGATTAGGTATAACAAAGAGAAGTATTAATACAAGACAAGTAATACAATACATAACAAGGAAGATTGATTAAAATGATACTGCTATGAAATTACCCTGGATGTATTTGTACTTTATAATCTTTGTAATGATAGTGAAAAGAATTTCTATTTTACTGACTAAGTAACACAGTTTACTTCACAAGGTACCGAGGTATCATAATAATCAGAGAGAGTACCTTTTATTTTTCTTTACTCTCTAGATGAGCTGCATCAAAATTATTAAAGATAAAAGAAGTGAAGTTCAATTAAAAATACCAAGAACAGGGCTTCCCTGGTGGCGCAGTGGTTGAGAGTCCGCCTGCCGATGCAGGGGACACGGGTTCGTGCCCCGGTCCGGGAGGATCCCACATGCCGCGGAGCGGCTGGGCCCGTGAGCCACACCTACTGAGCCTGCGCGTCTGGAGCCTGTGCTCCGCAGCAAGAAAGGCCGCGATAGTGAGAGGCCTGCGCACCGTGATGAAGAGTGGCCCCCTGCTTGCCACGACTAAAGAAAGCCCTCGCACAGAAACGAAGACCCAACCCAGCAAAAATAAATTAATTAATAAACTCCTACCCCCAACATCTAAAAAAAAAAAAAAAAAAAAAAAATACCAAGAACACATCACCTCACACCCATTAGGATGGCTACTTATTAAAAAACAAAAACCAACAGAAAATGAGTGTTGGTGAGGAAGTGGAGAAATTGGAACACTTATGCACTGTTGGCAGGAATATAAAATGGTGCAACCACTATGGAAAACACTATGGAAGTTCTTCAAAAACTTAAAAACAGAATTACCATATGATACAGCAATTCTGCTTCTGGGTATATATCCAAAAGAATTGAAACCAGGGTCTCAAGGAGATATTGGCACACCCATGTTTTGAGCGGCATTATTCACAACAGCCAAAAGGTAGATGCAACTCAGTGCCCATCAATGGATGAATAAGTAAAAAAACTGTGAGAGATATATATATATATATAATGGAACATTACTCAGCCTTAATAAGGAAAGAAATCCTGACACATGCTGGAACTCCCTTGAAGCAATTGTGCTAACTGAAATAAACCAATCACAAAAAGACAAATATTGCATGATTCCACTTATGAGATTCCTAGAGTATTCCAAAACTACTGAAACAGAAAGAACGGTAGTTGCCAGAGGCTGGGAGGAGGGGAATACAGGGAGTTATTGTTTAATTGGTATAAAGTTACAGTTCTCCAAGATGAAAAACTCTAGGGATAGGCTGCAACAGTGTGTATATACTTAACATTACTGAACTGTACACTTATAAATGGTAAAATTGGTTAAAACAGTAAATTTTATGTTACACTTATTTTACCACAATTAAAAAAAAACACCAAGAGTATTGACAAGAAGTATTTCCTCATCCATAATACAATTTATCCAGAATTTATAAATAAGATTTCTATTTTATTGAATCATCCTTTCTTAAAAATCACAAGAGGTCATAATTTGGTAAAATAGTTTTCAAAATCTTAACATTACTGAAGCAACTGAAAATACATTCTGAGTAACAGAAAGAAAAACAACAAAGACTGACATAATTGTCATGTTTTGCAAAATTTTCAAGGAATATAAACCTTCCCTATCTGCCCTATAAAGAAAATTACTAATATCCTACATTATGAATTATATTTCTAGTATTCACAGATGGACAATTCTTCTATGAATTAAACAATTCTTCCTCTGATTTACATATCACATATCTACGATGCACCAAAATTTTTAAGAGCTTTTGCAAATTAAACAAACAAGGCACATCCATCTATAACCCCCCCCACACACACACACAATCAGCATCAACACAATGAGTAGCACAAAGAGGTATTCAATTTCTATTAGTCCTTTTCATTCTTATGTTACATTTCCTCTTTTGATTCTTAAACAGCTTTTAATAGTTTCTATAAATGAATCTGAGTTCACATAATTATCTCTGCTAAATAGTTTATAAATAAGCAATAACAAATCTAAAGCATAAATATGGTAATATGTTTTATCTTTCATCTTCAGCAAATAGACAATGGAAATTTGAAAGCATTTTTGAGAATTATCACTATAGAGAACACAACTGATATAACTTAAAGTATGTTATATACAGTATCTCCTGTATGCTATATACAGTATCTCTTTTTCATATAATAGTCATCTCTCCAGCATAGATAACAAGAAAAAGCAAAAATTTTCATGATTTAAATAGCACATAACCTTCCACTTAAAGAGAACAAAAATTAATTATACCATGTTAATAGTTTCTTGTATGTATGAAAATTACGTACCACATTAGATACGTTTCTAACATAACATCAAGTTACATTTGACACTTTTCAATGTGCCATTGAAGACCACAACTAATACAAGAAATCTCATAAAACAACTCAAATTGACAAATTATACATACAGCAGAGGAAATCATTCTTAAAATGTTTATAATCATAAATAGAAGATAAGTAATTAAAACTGTTAATTGTTTATTTCAAAATTTAACACGCATGCAAATTACTAAGTCAAACAAATCTTTAGGCACATTATTAGCAAAAAGTGAAAGTCAAGTTCCTCTACTTGGTCTTATACGTAACACCTACAAGACTACGACAGAAACAAATATTCTTAGAGTAACTACCCAAAGAAGAGAGCTTGTCATGTATTCCCCTCACCACAACCTTGCCACAAGTCAGATTCTGCTCTCATTATTACAACAAATCAAAAGTTAGTAACAAGATCAGAAAGTCTTGCTTAGGGAGTCACAACTTTATTTTTTTTTCTTCTCCCATGGCATCCCTCCTTCATCATGTTCACACAATATAGCTCACTCAGTTCACTCAAGCCCAATAATTACTTTTACTACAATGATTTTACTAAAAATCTTGGGTTGTGTACTATACACAGTTTAGATAAACTACAGAGGATCTATCACATTATTCCATCAGCTTGCCATAGATACGAGTATAAAGTAGTCATTTTTGGTTCTGCCCTTTTGCTCTCCTCTGTGGCAGTAAACCTCTCAAACTTCATTCATTCATACATATACACACATACAACTCGGTTTTATTACTATACTTTGTCCACAGATATTCCATACCTGCTCATTTATCTGATTAAGACACTCTACACACCATTCTGAGTGTCAATATTGATCAGATTAGCCTGGGTTCTTCTCAACCTACTTTTTCCTTCTCTCTTTATTCTGTCTTCCTTTCTCACAGTATTAGTGATTGAAACACAGTACTTAAATTTTTCTTCACACATCAACTCCTTTCAGCATCAGGAGCTCACGTAGGTGAAGCATAGTACAAATCTGCCAGGCATATTAACATAGAGCATTCATTCAATACACATATCTTATTCTAATAATATTTTTTATTTGGAACATTTATTAAAATAACATATTATACAATTTTAGCAACCCTTACACTAGTCAGGAGTACTCATCAAATGCCAGTTATTTTTTGAGGGGATTTTTGCAGAAAAGTTATTTCCGAAATATTTTCTACTTAATGTTACAACATAAACAATTCATATAGAACCAAAAAGTAGTATACATGAACTGATGAACAAACAGTAAAGAATTACATCAAAAGTCTGGGAGTCTGTGCCAGACAAGAGGTATGTACTAAGGTATGTACTAAGTTAATGTTGCTATAGAATAGTAACTCAAAATAAAATATTTCCCATCATAACAACTGAAAAAAACACATTCGTTTTCCACATCAGGCATTTCTTTCCCTACAGAATTTCAGCAAGTGAGAAATATATCTTTAAAAAATGAACTACAGTCATTAATAGTACATTTTGACAATTCTTATTAAGAAAAAAGTTCTTTCCAAATCCAAGTGTCAAGGGCAAAGACAAATTCTTGCTCACTGAATTCTTACATTCAAGACTAATGCCAAGAGACTAATGCCAAGTTAAGAGAATGATGTTAAATTAAGCTATCTAGCTACTTTAAAACAGAGACTTAGAATTATTTTGTCCACTCAATGCAGTAGTGATCTGAGATAAATTTCTCTTAGAAATTTTCTCTAAGATTAAATTCCTATTTTAGTGATAGGTGACATTATGAATATTATTCTACATTCTAGGAAGAAGTACCAAAGTGTTTCAAAACACTACAACTCATTATTATAATCCAATTTTCAAGTATATTCTCCACAGCTTTTATATTATTGAAGTCCATATAAGCACATTTTTTTCCAAAAACACTGCATTAAAAAGATATATAATCCCACTGTACCAAAAATATACCTTACAAATAATACAATGGAATAATTTATTTTATCCAAATGGGTGACATCTTTCAATGATATTGTAAAGCTTCTTCCCATATCCTCATGCACATGTTATTCAATATTCATTTACTAGAAATAGTTATATCCACATAGAACAATTCTATTCTTCATTAAATATTTATAGAACTGAAAGAACAACTTATCAATCTTCCTTTCAATAAAAATCATGGAGAAAGAATATTGACAATCCTTTTGAATGAGGAAAAGAGAGACATTAAAAAAAATTAGAGAATTGGGATTGGAAACTCATTTCGAAACTCATTACAATAATGAGTTCATTACAATAACTTCAATATTCAATCATTTTCACCATTCTGTCTTGTAACTATATTTTTTTAATGACTTGGAAAATCATTATGAAATCAATAACCTTCAGGTTCAACACACTCCTGTGTTTTATTCCTCACACAATTTTAAATGAATTACTAGTAAAATCTGGATGAGTATAGATTACATCTGATGTGGAAGAGTAATTTTTTGTTATAATATATTTTACTGAATGCATTAAGTATCATTAAAGAAAGCATCTGCCCACACTCAATTTTCTTTCCCTGCTGCCCAGGGCTTAACTAGTATTGAATGTTTTTTTAATAAAAGGTGATCTTACTGGAAGGATATTTTCCTACAGAAGATAGTATGCATGATTTGCAGTTAATATAAAACTGAAAAAAATTGAGTCATGAAATAAAAATAGAAAATGACATTATATTCTGATATGAAATATGTTCTGATAAAGAATGGAACTGACTCATTAGCCAGAACATTAAAAATTGAAACCTACAAAACTCTTCAAAAATCTTGTGCTATACATAGTGTTCTAATGTAAAACATCAGAAATATATTCAATACAGTCAAGTATATTGTTATTACAAATAACCGTTTTACATTTGTAATTATACTTACAAATGATTAGTATAAATTATTCAAAAAAGCTTAAAATTGATGTAAACAAATTCAGTCTTGCCTTCCCAAGCAAAACAACTACTAATCATCTTCCCTTCCTACTATCTACTGCCACATTGGTAAGATATCATCAACCATTAGTAGATACTCTTTGAAAGTCAATCATTAATCACAACTTTATCTCTTCTTCTAAAATCTCCTCAATTTCTAAACAGAAAGTGTTCCATAACTTCACTTCTGTTGAAACTGTTCTATGTGCTTCACTATATGTAACACAAATTGTCAGAAAACAAGAAATTACTCAACCTTAAATCAGTTCTGTTACAACTCTTCCGGAAAAAGTCACACAAATCATAAAGTTTGAATTTACACTTAATACTGAAAACCAAATACTTACAAAGAAGGATCTTGTACAAGATCTTTGAGATTTATCCCACTGCGATCTTCTGCAAGATTCCTGAAGCAACTATCACTCACTAAACAGGAAAAGGGGAAAGAAAAAGAAAGTTAATTTTTGTTTACATTTCATTTAAATTATTACTGTCCAAAAGGAATTTTGAAATTAAAATTGGTTCTCTGGATAGGGTTTTTCTAAACATCAAGAATGATCAATTTCTGGGCCTGGTAGATTAAACAGCAAATATTAACATTCAATAACATCAATAATCTAAGCACACAGACTTTATATAAATACAATATATAAAAGAATAAACATACGGGTCTAAATTTTATTTTACTTTTACAAGACTAATTTACCAGTCCATAGTGGCAAGTCACTGCTTCCACAACAACTAGAAAAACAAAAAAAGGTAAACTATCCCCCAAAATCATATTTTTAAAGACAATGGAGAACTTTGGATACAAAAAGGATAAACTAGGAGAAAAGTGCTATCTCTTCTTGGGTAAGCTGAGCCTCCTGATTGTTTCACTACTGGGAGGATTTACCATCTAGACGTAAGAACCAGACAGAGGGACACTACCAGGGAAAAGAGAAACCAGCATAGTTTGCGATAGCTCTTGGGCGGGCAATGACAGACTGGAATCCCATGGGACCCACAAGACACAGACAGTTTTCTTCTGGGAGATTTGCTGGGGCCTAGGACTGTACAAGAAGTTCTGGGGGAAGGAGAAGAGAATGGGACACAGGGCAAATAATGTTTTCTGCACTGCAGAAGTGATTAGGAGTTAAAGTCACACTACAACAGATGGAGCCTACCACTTTCAGTGCAGAATTTCAATAGGTCTCCCCTCAAGATATTTGCTCTCAATCAAAAGCATCCCACCTTGAGAGGGGAGATGAGTAAAAGGGGGCAGAAGCCAAATGGTAGAGTAAAATCTCCAACAATTTCATAGTATATTAGTACAAAGCCACAGCACAGAGGAATAACTGCAATGCAACAGGTCTGGCCCTTAAGACATTTAAAACCAGAGGCACACTGAGTATATCTAAAGCTGTCACTCAAACCACCCAGCTCAATTTGTGGCTGAGTTGAGACGGTTAACACGTAATCATTTCTTTCTAATATAATATTGAAAGAAAATAACATTTACATCAATTTCTATCCTAGTATAGACAGTATTTGGTATATGATAATAATTACAAAGTACAGGAAAGGGGACAAAATGTGACCAATAAACAGTTGAAAGTATATGCCAACCCACAGATAATACACAATTAGAAGACAAGGACTTTAAGAAAACCATAAGTTAAAGAAGATATACAAAAAATGTTCACAGTAGATGAAAATTTTCACATTTCAATAGAGAATTAAAATCTGCGAAAAAGAATCTAATAGTAATTTTAGAACTGAGAAATACAGTATCTGAAATTAAGAAATCTGTGGGTGGGTTTTTAGCCAACTCAACACAGCAAAACACAGAATTAATGAACTTGAAGAGAGCATCCAAACTGAAGTAAAAAGAAGAAGAAGAAAAAAAAGAACAGAGCATAAGAGACATGCTGGAATCAAACAGCTAATGTAATTGTAGTTGAGAAGAGAGAGAATGGGGAAGAAGTAATACTTTCAGAAAAAACAGCTGAGAATATTCCAAAACTGATATAATACATCACTCATTGACTCTGGGAATACAGCCAACCCTGTACTGGAAAATGTGAAAGAAAACCACCCTCAGCAAACTGCTGAAAATCAAAGATAAGAAGAAAATCTTAAAAACAGCAAGGGGAAAAAAAGGACACATCACCTTCAAAGGAAAAACAATAAAACTTGCAGCTGAGCGTCCAACATAAACTATGGAATACAGAAGACAATGGAACAATATAGTTAAAATGCTGGGGGAATATCTAGAATCTAAGTCTATACCTTGATAAAATATCCATCCCAAAATTAAAGGTGAAATAAAATTTTACTCATATAAAAGTTTTGTATTTGTAAGCATAAATATTAAGTTATTATTTCCTATTTCAATTTAACAGTTTTATTATGTATCTCTTAGCCATTTTCAATCTTCACAAGGAGCAACAAGAACACTTGCCTTGTCCCTTTCAAAAATCCATTACCTAATATTTTATTCATATTTTATATTCCCTTTTCTTACAGCTCAAAATTATAAGCTCCCTAAATCTGAATCTGCCTCTAATATAAATAAAAAACGTATATAATGATGCATTTAAAGGATCTGAAGTTGAAATCAAGTTTGCAGTTTTATTATTAACTCCAAAAAGGTATCCCCTACTTTTTTTTTCACAATGAGGTAATTTTGATCAATATATAATTTTCTCTCCATATTTAACAGACACTGATCTCAACCTATTGATTCGAGACAAATTTCCTGCTCTTCATAATTTTAACACAAATGCTCATTACAACATTTCCTAATTAGGGCCAAAAGGAAAAAAATAAAATGTTGCCACACTATAAGAAAAGTTGGTTTCCAGCTGCGTTGAACTAATATTGAAATTATAATATATTATATCATAAAATTTGTTCTCATAAAGTTTCTTGCCCAATTTGGCAAATATGAGAGCTTAGTTAAAACTTCAAGAGCCTGAAAGTTTGGGAGGCTTAATTAAAATAGAATAAACCTTTGCTCCTATAAAGGCTTATTAGTCAGCTAGTGAAAATGAATTTTGCTAATAAAGGAGGCACTTTCTAACGTTCATATCTCATCCAAAGTTTAAGTTTAAAACAGAGCAAGAAATCTAAAGAAATTCAATAGTTTCTTAACAAATATTCTGAAACTCTACCTGCCTAATATATTTATTTTTAATAAAATATATTTAAAATATTTAAATATATTTAAAATATAAAATAAAATATATTTCACCAATGTAACAAATCTTGTTTTTGAATTATAAATAAGAACATGGTAGATTTTAAGAAGCTAGTGAACATACTTTTTTCATGTGTAAATCACACCAAAATCAATCAGTTTGGTCATCATATTTTTTTGTTGTTCTTCCCCCCCACCAGTATAGGCCAACAAAAGGAATTACTATGCTCTTTGTTCCAATGATTAATATCACAAAATTAAGAGCTGGTTCTTAGGAACATACGTATTTTTCAAAAATTGTCCCTTTCTATGATCACAGTGTGAAAGTTAAAGGTTTAGTGGAAAATGTCATTATGCTGTAATTTTAAAATATACCAAAAAATATGAGCACTTAATTCCTTTTATTTTGAAAATATATCAGATAGTTCAATTAATACCTGATATAAGAAAAATTAGACTAACTCCATAATTCCTGGTTTCGTTTTTTTAAGATAGATCTCTATATTTTTTGTTATTCAGATGAAAATCACATAACACAAAATTAACCATTTTAAAGTGCACAATTCTGTGACATTTAGCTCATTCAGAATGTTGTGCACCTCCACGTCTATTTCCAAAACATTTTCATCATCCCAAGAGAAGACCTGGTACCCGTTAAGCAGCAAGTCCCCAATCCTCCCTTCCCTTCCCCCAATCACTGGCAACCACCAGTCTGTTTTTGGTCTCTACGGATTTAATAATTCTGGATATTTCATACAAATGGAAGCATACAATATAGGACATTTTGTGTCTGAATTCTTTCACTGAGCATAATGTTTTCAAGGTTCATCCATGTACAGAGAAAAATCATTCCTCTTTATGGTTGAATAATATTCCATTGTATGTATGTACCACTTTTGTTCATCCACTCACCCTTTGTTGGCCATTTGAGCTGTTTCCACCCTTCAGTTATTGTGAACAGGCTAAGTAAGCACGCACGTACAAATATTTGTTTGAGTACCTGTTTTCAACTCTTTGAGGTATATACCCAGAAATGGAATTGCTGGATCATACGGAAATTCCATGTTTAACTTTTTGCCAATTGTTTTCCAAAGCAGCTGCACTATTTTACATTCCACCAACAATGTACAAGGATTCCATTTCCCCACATCCACAGACGTTATTGTCTGTCTTTTTAAATTTAGTCGTAACAGTGGGGTGTGAAGTATTATCTCATTGTGGTTTTGATTATATTTCCTTAATGATAAATGACGTTGAGCATTCTTTAATATGCTGTTGGCCATTTGTATATTTTCTTTGGAGAAATGTCTATTTAAGTTCTTTGCACACTTTTTAATTAGGTTGTTGAGTTGTAAGACGTCTTTATATATTCTGGATACTAGACCCAGACATATGATTTACAAATATCTTCTCCCATTCTGTAGGTTGTCTTTATGCTGTCTAGATGTCTTTTTTTTTTTAATTAATTAATTTATTTATTTATGGCTGTGTTGGGTCTTCGTTTCTGTGCAAGGGCTTTCTCTAGTTGTGGCAAGCAGGGGCCACTCTTCATCGCGGTGCGCAGGCCTCTCACTGTCACGGCCTCTCTTGTTGTGGAGCACAGGCTCCAGACGCGCAGGCTCAGTAGTTGTGGCTCACGGGCCCAGTTGTTCTGCGGCATGTGGGATCTTCCCAGACCAGGGCTCGAACCCGTATCCCCTTCATTGGCAGGCAGATTCTCAACCACTGCACCACCAGGGAAGCCCTCTCTAGATGTCTTTTAATGCACAACAGTTTTTAATTTTGAGGAAGTTCAATTTGTCTATTTTTTCTTTGGTAGTTTGTGCTTTTGGTATCATATTTAAGAAACCACTGCCAAGTCCAAGGTCATGAAGAACTTCCCCTATGTTTTCTTGTAAGAATTTCAAAATTTTAACTGTTATATTTAGGTCTTTTATTCATTTTGACTTAATGTTTGTACATGGTGTGAAAGTAAGAGTCTAGCTTCATTCTTTTACGTGTGGGTATCTAGTTGTTCCAGCACCATTTACTAAAGAGGCTGTTCTTTCCCCATTGAATGGCCTTGGCACTCTTCTGAAAAATCAAATACTCATAGACACATGAGCTGATTTCTAGACTCAATTCTATACCATTTATCTATATGTCTACCCTTATGCTAATATCACACTGTTTCTATTACTGTAGCTTTGTAAGAAGCTTTTAAATTGGGAACTGTGAGTCCCCCAACTTTTTCTTTTTCAAGATATTTATGGTTACTCAGCATCCCTTGCAACTCCATATGAATATTAGGACTCTAATCCATTTCTTACACCAAATTTTTTTCCCATTTTAAGTAGATTCATTTTAAGACACATCTGACTATTACCAATTACCTGCCCTCATATGCCACTTTATATTTTTTTCCATGTTTAAGTCCTACCATTTTCTACCTCCTAGAAGAAAAGTTCCCTGAATTCTCCTAAAAAGGATGCAAACTAAGTAAAGAACTATTACTGAGCAAACTGAAGATAAATATTGTCATGATGGAAATTTAGTAATGTTCTTAATATATCCAACCTAAAATTACAAGCCAAAATAATGCTAATATGTAAAACCTATACTATGATAACCATTTCACAACTACCAATGATGCCTGAATCTTAAGTAATTTTAAGTAATTTCAAGCTGTTGTGCACTGTGCTGTCAAAAGGTAACACATTCCCAAGCTGAGAAAATTTAGAACAATAAGCGAAATCTCCTTTCCCAATAAATTTGCAACAGATATGTTTCCTGAGTTCAAACTACAGTTTGAGCAGGATTTTTTGGATCTGATCCAAGTGGAAAGAAATTTTTTCATATTTTAAAATCCACTTAATAACTATGCAACTAAGGAGCCTCCACCTTATCTTCAATTGGACGTTGATTATTCTGCAATGTAATGTACATGCTAAAAGGCAAGAAAACTTAATAGAATTCTAAAACCACATTCCAGATAATTAATGTGCTCCATTAAAATTATCTGTTCATGGACTGATATCAGTATTCACCAATAACTATCTTTTCAATGAGTGGAAAGACATACGCAAAAATAAAACACTCCATACAAATCAGCATTAATAAATGAACATTTACAATTTATTTTGATGACAAGAAATACTAACTGTAAACTCTAATCATTCCTCACCCAATTCCATTCTTTAAATTGGTAAATGTGTATGACAAATACGGCACTTAATTATTATAATTATATTTGGATTTCATAAATTTTAGAAATTGTAAAAATATGTTTTCTTTCTTGTGATAGTAGTATATACATAATATTTTCAATTTTGCCTCTTGGCCCACAAAAACCAGAATATTTACTATCTACCCCTTACGGAAAAAGTTTACTGATCTCTGGTTTATAGGAACACAGCAGGATTACCATGCACCATACAGAGCTAGTTGATGTTAATCCCTAGCACATGCATTAGTATAGCATATTTCCATGACTATGCACAGAACAGCATAAATTACAGAACCGATTTATACTCTCCTCTATTTTTTATATCTCTGGCTAAAGCCCATATCAAAACTCAAGTTACTGGGAAAACTTCCAAATATATTCATCCATCCTCATATATGTTCACCGACCAATCCTAGACAATGAGAGATCACTGAAGACTCAGTGGGGGGCCAGGAGTACCATTCTCACCCAGCAGTGCCGTGGAGAGCCTAACTCAAGTATTAAAGGAGGCCAAATGGAGAACTTGACTTCTACCCCAGCCTGGCAGTAAAGAGGAAATGACTACCTCCCTTTACCTGCCTGAGCAACGTGTGAGTAAGCCAGCAAAAACAGAAGATTTAAATAAGATCCCAGTTCATAATGTAATACCCAAAATGCCCAGGTTTCAACAAAAATATCAACTGTCATTATGGATTAATGGAACAGAATAGAGAGCCCCCAAAAAACCCCTTACACCTATGGTCAATTAATCTTTGACAAAAGAGGCAAGAATATACAATGGAGAAAAGACAGTCTCTCCAGCAACTGATGCTGGAAAAGCTGGACAGCCTCATGTAGATCAATGAAGTTAGAACACTCCCTCACACTATACACAAAACTAAGCTCAAAATAGCTTAAAGACTTATAAGACATGACACCATAAAACTCCTAGAAGAGAACATAGGCAAAACATTCTCTGACATAAATTGTACCGATGTTTTCTTAGGTCAGTCTCCCAGGGCAACAGAAATAAAAGCAAAAAGAAACAAATGGGACCTAATCAAACTTATACATTTTTGCAAAGCAAAGGAAACCATAAACAAAATGAAAAGACAACCTACGAAACGGAAGAAAATATTTGCAAATAATGCAACCAACAAGGGCTTTTCAAAACATACAAACAGCTCATGCAATTCAATATCTAAAAAACAAACAACCCAATCAAAAAATGGGCAGAAGGGCTTCCCTGGTGGCGCAGTGGTTGAGAATCTGCCTGCTAATGCAGGGGACACGGGTTCGAGCCCTGGTCTGGGAGGATCCCACATGCCGCGGAGCAACTAGGCCCGTGAACCACAAGTACTGAGCCTGCGCATCTGGAGCCTGTGCTCCCCAACAAGAGAGGCCGCGATAGTGAGAGGCCTGTGCACCGCGATGAAGAGTAGCCCCCACTTGCCACAACTAGAGAAAGCCCTCGCACAGAAACGAAGACCCAACACAGCAAAAATAAATTAATTAATTAAAAAAGCCCTGAAATTTGGAGTTTAATACTGAATTCTGCTTTCTAAAAAATAAAAAAAAAAATGGGCAGAAGACCTAAACAGCCATACAGCCATTTCTACAAAAAAGACATACAGATGGCCAACAAGCACATGAAAAGATGCTCAACACTGCTAATTATTAGAGAGATTCAAATCAAAACTACACCTCACACTGGTCAGAATGGCCATCATTAAAAAGTCTACATATAACAAATGCTGGAGATGGTGTAAAGAAAAGGGAACCCTCCTACACTGTTGGTGAGAATGCAAATTGGTGCAGCTACTATGGAGAATAGTATGAAGATTCCTTAAAAAAACTAAAAACAGAGTTGCCATATGATCCAGGAATCCCACTCATGAACATATATCCAGATAAAACTCTAATCTGAAAAGATACATGCACCCAAATATTCATACCTGCACTATTTACAATAGGCAACCTAATGTCCATCGACAGATGAATGGATAATGAAGATGTCATATATACATATATATACAGTGGAATAATAGCCATAAAAAAAGAATGAAATAATGCCATTTGCAGCAACATGGATGGACCTAGGGATTATCATACTAAGTGAGGTGAATCAGACAGAGAAAGACAAATACCATACGATATCACTTATATGTGGAATCTAAAATATTATACAATGAACTTACTTATAAAACAGAAACACTCACATAGAAAACAAACTTATGGTTACCAAAGGGGTTTGGGGAGGGATAAATTAGGAGTTTGGGATTAGCGGATACAAACTACTATAAATAAAATATATAAATGACAAGGTTCTACTGTATTGACAGGGAACTATAGTCAATATCCTGTAATAAATCATAATGGAAAAGAGTATGAAAAAGAATATATATACAAAACTGAATTACTCTGCTGTAAACCAGAAACTAACACAACATAATAAATCAACTATACTTCAATTAAAAAAAAAAAGATAAAAAGTCAATTGTCATAAAAAGAACCAGGAAGATCTCAAACTGAATGAAAAAAGACAACTGATAGGTACCAATACAGAAATGATAAAGACATTTAATCACAGAAAAATAGACCCCAAAAAATTAAAAATAAACAAAGCCTCAAGGACCTATGGGACCATAACAAAAGTCCTAACTTTCCTATCATTTGAGTCTTAAAGGAGAGGAGAAAAAATGCAAGGCTGAAAAAGTATTTGAAGAAATAATGCCTTGAAAACTTCCCAAATTTGGCAAAAGACACAAACATACAGATGCAAGAAGCTGAGAAAACCTCAAACAAGAGAAAGGTAATGAAATCTGTACCAAGACAAATCATGGCCAAATTTCTGAAAACTAGAGACAAAGAAACAATCTTGAAAACAGTGAGAGAGAAACTACACCTTATCAATAGCAGAAAAACAACTCAAATGACAGGAGATCAGAAACCAGAGAAGACAGAAGTGCTCAAATAAAAGAACTGTGAACCTACATACTATATATAGTGAAAATATCCTTCAGAGGTGGAAAAGAAATTAGGACATTTTTCAAATGAAGTTAAAACTAAGAAAATTTGTCACCAGGGCACATACCCTAAAGAGCTGGGTCTGAGAAAAGATCAATTAAGTTGACAAACCTCTAACAAGACTGACAAAGAAAAAAAAAAATAGAATACACAAATTACCTATATCAGGAATAAAACAGGAGGTATATGACTACAGACTTCATAGAAATCAAAATAATAATAAAGGAATATTACAAACAACTATAAAGGAGTTAAATTTAGCAACATAAAGAAAACAGACCAATTTCTCAAAAAACACATATTACCACAATTCACCCAATATGATATAAATAATTTGAATAATCCTACAACTATTAATGAAACTGAAATTTTAAAACTCCCCAAAAAGGAAATCTCCAGGCTGAAATGACTTCAGTGGAAAATCCTACCAAATATCTACAGAACAATTAATACCAATTCTATACCATCTCTTTCAGAAAACAAGTGGAGGGAAAACTTCCAAATTGATTTTATGAATCCACTATTACCCTGATGCAGAAACCAAAGACAGTACCAAAAAACAAAAACAAAATCCCACAAATATTTCCCATTTGAATATAGACTCCAAAGATCCTTAGCCAAAAGTCAGCAAACAGAATTCAGCAATATATAAAAAGAATTACATACCAAGACCAAATGGGGTTTATTCTAGGGATGCAAGGCTGTTTCAAAATTTGAAAAACAATTCATGTAATCCAACATAGTAAAAGGTTAAAGTACAATCACATGATCATTCAACTGAGGCAGAAAAAGCATTTCTCAACATTCAGCATCCCTCCATAATAATAAAAAAAAATCTCAAAAAGAATAGGAATAAAAGGGAAATTCATCAACTTGATAAACAGCATTTATAAAAATCTTCAGCTAAAACCATTCTCAATGGTAAAAAGACTGAATGCTTTCCCCTAAAGGTCAGGAACAAAATGAAGATGTCTTCTCTCATCACTCTTACTGAGTGAAGTAATGGAAGATTTAACCAGTGCAACAGGCAATAAAAGGAAACAAAAGGCATACAGATTAGAAAGACAGAAGTAAGCTATCCCTCATTACATATAACATCGTCGTCAACACACAAAATCTACCAAAAACTCCTTTAACTAATAAGTGAGTTCATCAAGATGTTAGGATGTAAGATCAACATATAAAAATCAACTGTATTTCTATGCATTAGCCATGAAAACATTATCTTAAAGTTAAAATATAATACCATTTACAATTGTTCAAAAGAAAATGAAATACTTGTAAGTACATCTAACAAATCTTGTACAGCACTTGTATACTGAAAATTATAAAATGCTGGTGAAGGAAATCAAAGAACTAATAAGAGAGACATATGGTGTTCATGGATTGGAAGACTCAACACAGTACACAGTAACAATACATATTCTCCCCAAATTAACATCCAGTTTAGCATGCTTCCTATCAAAATCTCAGTGAATTTTTTGTACACCTGGACAATATCACTCTAAAATTCATAAAGAAAGACAAAGGAACTAGAATAATTAAAACAATTTTGAAAAAGAACTAAGAGTGAGGGACCACTCTTCTAGATTTCAAGACATATAGATACAGTAATCATCAATGTGTGGTATTAGCAGAAGGATGAACACACATATCAATAAATCAGAACACAGAAGAGACCCAGACAAATATGCCCAACTCATTTTTGACAAAAGTACAAAAGCAATTAAATGAAGGAAAGACAATCTTGTCAACAAATGGTGCTGGAAAAAGTGGACATCCAGAAGCAAAAAAGTTTAACCTCCACCTGTGTCACACCTTAAAGAAAAATTAACCCAAACTAGATCATAGAGTTAAATGTGAAATGTAAAATTATATTAAATTCTTATAAAAAAACAGAAGAAAGTCTTATGGGCTAGGCAAGAATTCTTAGATTTAAAACAAGAAGTACCACCCATAAAAAGAAATATATATAAACTGTATTTCATCAAAATTTAAAACTGCTGCTGTGTGAAAAATCCTGTTAGAAAAGTGAAAGAAGCTACCAAAAATTATCTCTTTTTAGAACAACCAAATATGTCTGCATGTAATTTAAAATAGTTAAACCTTCTTGCTTTTAAGAAAAACCTCTGATGCTCACCTCCTTACAAAAGCGTAATAGTAAAAGTGATAGAAAAACATTTATATATCTTTTATAAATCCATAATTGAATACCTTATCCATTATGCTTTATAAATTGCTTATGTTGCATATTACTCAAACTTTTTTTTAAGAGAGAAGTTTGACTCTCCTGGAAAACTGATATGATTCTTCTTTTCAGATAATGATATCCACAGGACATTTTTTTTTGTTCCTATTTTGTCTTGGTTTCCAGGATACTTAGAGTCAAATCTAGTACTCGATTGCAGTAAAGTGTACTGGATGTGTTTAACAATTACTATTCGTGTGTGTGTGTGTGTGTGTGTGTGTGTGTCTGTGCCTCTGTGTGTCTCTGTGTGTATCTGCTTCTACCTTGTGGAAGTTATTAGATCATAATTTGTAATAAATAAATAAAAAGTCCTGTCCATTCTCAGTTCACATGGAATTAGAAATCAGTCCTGAGACTTCTGTTGAAGACAAAAATATTCTGATTTGTAAGACCTATTAAGCAATCAGGAGTTTTCTCTATAAGGAACTGGAGGCTCAGCAGCAATTCTAGCTCCTTCTCTTCTAGAAGACAAATATCAGATAACTAGCTATGGAATACAAATGAGTAGTCACCAGATCTCCTGGGAAGATGCCCAACAAATTGTACATTGTATTATGAAAAAATTTTAAGAGTAATGTTTGCTGCAATCAATTTAATTAACCATAGTAAAGGACAATGCTTCTCA
Source organism: Phocoena sinus (assembly GCF_008692025.1). NCBI lineage: Eukaryota > Metazoa > Chordata > Mammalia > Artiodactyla > Phocoenidae > Phocoena > Phocoena sinus. Next base: position 142,923,160 of record NC_045764.1, on the reverse strand, counting down.
AACCATAACGTGCATCAGAAACATCCAGGGAATTTTTGTTTTTTTAAGTACCAGAACCTCCTTCTGTCTCAGCAATTGTGAGTTAAGATTTTGGGGTATAGTCAGGTTTTTAAATCAATGGTACAATAGAAAGAACAGTAAGAGTAAAGTCTGAACAGCGACCTCAAGTCTGGTTCTATCAATTACTAGCTATATGAGCATAAGTATACATCCTTCAGACTCTTCACCTATATACACAACGGGAATAAGACTATCTGTACTACCTAATGTTCAGAATTGCTGAAAAGAGCAAATGGGTAATATGTTAAAGCACACTGAGACCTGTGAGATACCATATAAATAAGATGTATGGTTAACATTACTAAGGCAAAGAGATCAACAGAACTGATAAATGTACAATGGGTTTATAATTAAATTCAAGGTTCCTTGACTGACATTATGGAATATTTTCAAGAGTAAATGTTATTTTATAAATTTCTGAATATGTGTCTTTTATTAAAAATATCTCTTCTAACATGGCAATAACCATCAGTAAGGATTCCTTTAAGGTAAAGGACTTTGAATCATGCAAATCTCAGATCGTCTTCATTGGAGCTCTGTTTCCCTCATTCATTTTGTAGTCAGTATGCAGAGTTAAACCCACTGCAGCAAAGTCTCCAAGTGTCCATAGTTAAAAATCCTTCTCTCCACATCATTCACAATCATTTCTAACTATTTGCAATCATAAAACTTATCGCCAGAACACCAATAACATTCGGGTTATTTGGCTGCAAAATCAGCTGATTTACATACACACCACCACATGATTCTTAACCTTCTGATACCACATTATGAATAACTCCATTGTGGTAAAACTGAAAACACACAGGTAATAGCAAATTCCCCTGGATTTGCAAGTTGATTGCCATTGCAAGTTGATCTTTAAATCAAGGTAGCAACTTGTTTAAGATGATATTTGAATATATATTTTTAAATCTTCCTTTATTTCCCATTTAACACACATAATACTACATAAAATATTTTGAGTTGTTATACATCCAAAAGTAAAAGACCTGCTGATATTTGGTTTCTTGTAAAAATTAAAAGATCTTTAATACAAGGAGCATATCTAACTGTAAGAAAACACATACACATTTCTTGTACAGTTTTTAATCTCTTTCTTAAAAATTTAAATTGTATTTAAAGTATACTAGGAGGCTTTGGAGGGTTGGCATAATCTGATTTACGTTTTTCTTAAAACTTTATAGAATTCACTTTTAAAATTTTAATTATGGTAAAATACACAACATAAAATTCACATCTTAACCATTTTTAAGTATATATTCACACTGCTGTGCAACCAATCTCAGGAACTTTTCATTTTGCAAAACTGAACCTCTGTACCCATTAAGCAACAATTCCTCATATTCTCCTACCCTTAGCCTCTGGCAACCATAGTTTTGCTTTCTGTTTGTATGCCTTTAACTACTCTAGGAATCTCATGTAAGTGGAATCATACAGTATTTTCTTTTTGTGACTGGCTTGTTTCACTTAGCCTAATATCTCAAGGTCATCCATGTTGTAGCTTGAGTTAGAATATCCTTCCTTTTTAAGGCTGAACAATATTCCATTCTACGTATATACTACATTTTGTTTATCCATTCAACTGCCAATGGACTTTTGGGTTGCTTCCACCTTTTGGCCAATGTGAATAATGCTGCTTTGAACACAGGTGTACAAATATTTCTTCAAGATCTTACTTCCAGTTCTTTTGCGTATATACTCAGAAGTGGAAATGCTGTATCATATGATCATTCTATTTTTAACTTTTTGAGGAACTGCCATATTGTTTTCCATAGCAGCTGCACCATTTTACTTTCACACCAGCAGCGCACAGGGGTACCAGTTTCTCCAAACCCTCACCAATACTTGTTATTTTCTGGATTTTTTGATAGTAGCCATCTTAACGGGTGTGAGGTAATATATCATTGTGGTTTTATTTTGCATTATCCTAATGATTAGTGATGTTGAACATCTTTTCATATGCTTGTTGGTCATCTGTACATCTTCTTTAGAGAAATGTCCATTTAAGTGTTTTGCCCATTTTTAATCCAATCATCTGATTTTCGTTGTTGAGTTGTTTTTCATCTTTTGCAACTAAATTATAACTCTTAATAGTGTGATTTCAATCATATGTAAGTTTTTTTAAATCATATTGAAAGTAACCAATAACAATAGAAAAAACCCACTGTGTTTCAAAACACAGTTATGTTGCATTATTTGTAAGGTGACTTTGTATATACATTTTAACCTTTTTAAGCATTATGCCCCTCATCTATACAATAGGGACAATTATATGTCCTTATCTGATCTCATAGGGGTAGCCTGAATATCAAACGAGATAATTGTAAAACTATAAAATAAAGTTATATAAATAAATGCTGCATCCAAATCAGTTTAGACAGCTTTGAAAATTTTAAAATAAAGATGTACCAACCTGGAAAGAGACTGAGGATTGGGATGTATGATAAGTAAATCAGAAAAACCTGGATAAATGGAGCCAGATAAATATCTTTCAGATTAGTGTCATTCTTATCATTCATACCAATTCTTTTTTATTTTTCATTTGCTTCATAGATTTTTAAGTACCATGTTCTCCATGTAATGCTTGCTTCCAGAATACTCTTATGAAGCTCCTAAATATTCAGGAATTTCCAAGGAGCAATTTAAGAATTCCATATCAACTTCATCACATGGAGCTATAGAACAACCTGCCACTCTTCCATAGGATAGAGCATGAATTACTTTCTTCTTTCAACAAAGAAAAGAAAAACACAGCAAAACTTCTAAGCATGAAATAAGTAAATATTTGCATGCCTTACTGCATATTTTAAATTAGTATTTTAAATATGCAATTATAAATTTTTATGTAAGAATTAATCACTTCTATTTAAATGTAATAATTAACCTCTTCAAAATTTTGTAAAAACCTCAGACTAGTTTACTTAGCAACTGAATTTTAAAATCTCCTTATCCTTCTTTTACTTGCATAGTGGTTTAAGAACACAGACTCCAAAGTTAGATGACCTGGATTTGATCTTAGCATCCATTTAATCAATGTGTGACCTTCAGCAAGTTAACCTCTCTGTTCCTTGACTTTTTCATGTTTAAAATGAGGCTAACAATAATAGCACCTCTCTCAGAGTTATTGCAAGCAGTAAATAAGTCAATACAGATGAAGTGATTAGAATACTGCCAGACACATTATAAATGTTACTGCTATTATTTCTATTATTATAATCATTACTATTATCTCTGCTTTGGCTTTGTGATACATTCCCTTAAAAGGATAAAAGCAAAACTGAAACATTTTTGATGGCACATTTCACAGTTAAAGGTTTATCTAATTAACAAGGCAATCAGAAAAGATATTAATGTGGGCAGAGAATGAAATTCATCTTAGAAAGCATCATGAATATCTAAAAAAGTATACTGAACCACTAGATTACATTGTAATTTATATAGACAAATTTAAGAAAGATGGTATCTGAAGTACATAGATTTTTTGAGAACCTTACTATATACTTGTAATTACTTCTTCCCAAACTCACAATTTAACCCAAGGCTTACTGGATATTTTACAGAAGTAATCATAAATCTAAGTAATAGAGAAATCCAAATTTCAACAAAGTCAGGCAGCTCTAAAGGTAAACTCCAATGAAGGCCAAAAACCTGGTTAATTAAAAGTAGTCATTTAAAATCTCACTAGAATTAAGCCATCACTTACAAATAAATCTCAGTTGGTTACCTCTGACTATGCATATACCTTCGTATCTACCTGCCTGGTACAGGTACAAGACTCAACTAAAGGTGTAAATAATCAGTACCATTAAAATGATGAAAGTGAAACAGAATCACTTATCACATAGAAAAGGAAATAAAAGAATTAAAAGGCCAATTCCTCTAATATAACCACAGTAGAGGATAATAAAACCATATATTAATATAACCATAATATAACCACAGATGTTGTTGGAAGCAAGGTGTAAATCTTTACTTTTTTAAAAAACAAAACTTCCACTCACTACTCCACCCATAACAGTAGGAATTACTATCTGACTTCTGAAACTATACATTAGTTTTTCCTGTTTCTGAACTTTATATAAATGAAATCACACTACAGGCAGTCTTCTTCTATCTAGTACCTTTTGGTAAACATTATGCTTATGAGATTCATCTATGTTTTTAAATTTAATTGTGCACTGTTCATTCTCATTGTATAGTATTTCACAGCATGAAAATGCAATGATTTATTTATCTGTTCTAACATAGGCAGACGTCTGGATTGTTTTCAATCTAGGCTATTACAAATAGCACTGCTATAAACATTTTGCACATGTCTTTTGGTGAACGTAAGCAAATATTCCTGTCAGATATATACCTATGAGTGAAATTCCTGGATCATAGAAAATATGTATGTTCAGGTTTAGTGAACACTGTTCAGCTTCCCAAAGTGGTAGTACCAATTTGTGTATAGGATAATTGTATAACTTCTTAACACTTGGAAATGTCATCTTTTTATCCAGCCACTGTGGTGGAAGTATAGAGATATATATTTTGTGGTGATTTTAATTTGCATTTCTCTAATGATTATCAGTGTTGAGCACCTTTTCATGTTCATATTGATCACATACTGTTTGTGAAGTATCTTACAAGTCTTCTGATCATTTTTTAAATTGGGTTGTTAGAAATGAATCTTTTGCTGTATATATGTATTCTTTTTTCATCCTATGGCTTGCATTTTAGTATTTTATAGTATCTTTCCTAAAGTTCTTAATGTGATCCAATTTTACAGTCTTTCCTTAAGTTGTAATGTGATCCAGTTTATCAAAATTTCCTGTTTACTGTTTAAGAAACCCTTGCCTAACCCAAGATCATGAAGATATTTTCCCATGTTTTCATTTAAAAGCGTTATTTTTTTTACCTTTCTCAGTTGGACCTATAATATATCTGAAATGAATTTTTATGTATGATGTGAAGTGGGGGTCAATGGTCATCTTTTCCATAAGGATATCCAATGTGGGAAAAATTCTCTTCTGTACAGTACTGCAATGTTATCTTTGTTGTAAATCAGATGATAGTGTATGTATAAATCCTTTCCTGGATTTAACAGTTTTCTGTTGCTACTGTAACAAATTAACACAACTAACTTAATTTTAGTAGCTTAAACCAACACAAATTTACCGTCTCACAGTTCTGTAAGTCGGAAGTCTGGGTTGGCTTGGCTGGTTTTTCTGCTTCAGGTTCCACAAAACCAAAATCAAGGTGTCTGTCAGCTTGGCTTTTATTAGGAGGCTCTGGGAAGAATCCACTTCCAAACTCATTCAAGTTCACAGAATCCAAGTCCTTTGGTTTCAGGACTCACGTCTCTGTTTCCTTGCTGGCTGTCAGCTGGGGACTGCTCTTAGCAACCAGAGGCCTCTTTCCAGCCCTTGTACATGGGCACCTGAATATCAGAGCCAACAATAATAGTGCATAGAATCCTCCCAATACTTGAAATCTCTCCAACTCCCACCTCTGCTGCATTTATCTGCTGCTTCCAGCCAGAGAAAGTTTTCTGCTTTTAGAGGCTCATGTGATTAGATTGGGCACACCCAGATAACCCAGGATCATCTATCTATCTAAACATCCCTAATTGTATTTGCAAAGTTCCTTTTGCTATATAATGTGACATATTACAGGTTCCAAGGATTAGGGCTGGACATCTTTGGAGGCCATTATTCTCTCGACTATAATGAACACTCTATTCTGTTCCATTAGTTTACCCTTGCACCAATATCACTGTCTAAATAACTCTAGTGTTACAGAAAATCAATATCTCGTATCCTAAAGTCTTCCACTTACTTTGTTATTCCTTAAGATTCCCTTGGCTATACTTGGCCCTTTGAATTTCCAAAGAAATTTTAGACTAGATCATCAATTTTAAAAAACAAACAAAAAAATCTATGTGTCTTATAATAAGAATTGCACTAATCTTTACAGCTATTAATCTATATGACCTATGTGGTCAATTTTAGCTAACATTTCATATGAACTTCAAAAGAATGTGTATTCTATCATTTTCCAGTGACATATTGTAGAGTTAACGAGGTCATTGATCACTCTTCTATCTCTTTATTTCTTGATCATCTACTTCTATCAGCTATTGATATAGCTATCATAAATTCTCCCACTATGATTGAGGATTTGTCCAGTTCTCCTTTTGTTTCTACCAATTTTTGCATTATATATTTTAAAACTATCTTACCATGTCCATGTAGATTTAGGATTGTGATAACTTCCTAAAACACTGACCCTTTTATCATTATATTCATACATCTTTTATATCTAGTCTTGATTTTAAAGTTTACTTTGACATTAGGGTAGCCACACCAGATTTCCTTTAAGAGTGCATGGCAGATCTTTATCTATCCTTTTACTTCAACCTCCCCTGGTCTTTATATTTAAGATGTGGTTCTTGAATGTAGCATGTAATTGGGTTTTGTTTTCTTTTATACAGTCTGACAAGTTTAGTTTCTCAATTGGAATTTTAGTCTGTTTATATTTAATGTAATTGCCAGTATGATTAGGACAGAACAGGTAGACTGAGACTTAACACAGATGCAACTAAGACTTAAAATATGCCCCCAACATAAACTCAGCTGTTCATATTATAGTAATGTAATGTAATATAATGTCTATATTTTATCCTGTTTTTCTAGGTAAGAATGCTAATTTGCTGCCAGCTACTCCACTGCACTCAAAAAGTTTCGAAACTTAGCTTCTACATCATCAAATACTTACTTGAAAGCCTATATTAAATCCAAAATGATGTTCAAAGTCAAACTTAGTCTCTGAATAATTTTTGCACCATAAGCAAGTTCTAGCAGCACCTTTGACATTTTACAGTTTAATAAGGTAGTGGTACACTTTTAAAATTCCAAAGGGTAAAAAATATTTAAAGTAAGTCATACTATTTTATATTAATTTTTAATGTGACCTAGAAAAACAACTATTGTAGATGCCTTCCAAAACCACTTCTTGTGCCAAAAAAGATTATCTCACAAACACACATCAACTCAGGAATAAACAAAATAATATGATCCATTCCACCTAGGCATTTCCTCTTCTTTAAAACCAATGCCATACCCCAGTTCATATCATCCCTAATCCCTCATTAAATCCCTACATTTAATCTTTTCTTCTAAGAGGCCATAACTTAACCTCCAATAGACTCAGAGTTACCCTTCTAAACACAAATATGATGAGCACTGCTTACTTTTATATATAAAATCTCCAAGTGACAAACGTTGATTTTAGATAAAATACAACCCCTTGAGATGTCATATGAGGTCTAGTTTTTCATAGGGGATTAATGAATTTGGGATCCAAAAGGTTTTATGTATAATGTTTGATATCCACATGGATAATAACCAAATAGGTTGGCATGAACTATCATATAACTCAGGAAAGAACTCATGTGAATATCATATAATTATCAAAGTTCTGATGAGATATATTGCTAAAGATAATATTAGATATACTAGGAAATTAACTGTAATATGCTGGCATTCTATAGAAAGTCATGTTTTTTCTGCCTCTGACTTTCCTCTTGTAGTATCAAACAACTTGGTAATGTGCTCTCTGATTTCTACCCTATCATGTTACCTGGTACTATATTAAAAAGTTGTCACAAATTACCCGCAATAGCTACAATGCATTTTTAAGTAAAAAAATGTGTTTTTCTTTTGCTTTTGAATCTTCATGATAAAAATTTCCATTTAATACTTAATATCAGTGCAGTTCCTTGATTCTGAAGATAAAAACACAAGAAAAAATATTCTTTTTTAAATGATATTCATTTTCTCTATCTGATTTAAAATATTTATTGTTCCATATTTATTTACCTGATTCTGCCTAGCTACAATGTTTGGATCACAGAGGAGATCATAATAAAAGAAATTTGACTGCATAATCTATTCCTTTGAGAGAAGGATAGCATAAGTAACAATAATAGCAATGACACAAATAAAAACTAACATTTATTGAGTGTTCCCTATTTGTGTCACAAAGTGCTTTCTATGCTTTATATTATTTAAAAGCTATTCCCTAGAGACTTCTTCTTCTGCATAAGTTACAGTCACAAGAGTACATCATTCTCACCCTAAATATAAGAACATGTTGAATAAACCAAAAAAATCATTATTTAAAAAAAAATCATAGAGCTGGGAGATTTCTTCTACCAAAGAAACCTAAATGAAATAAATTCCAGAAAATGGAAGAAGAGCTGCTTTCATCCTTGGTAGAACAGCTGTAACAGGAGGAAGTCACCATAAATGAGGACAAGAAGAAACCAGAAAATTTTTAACAAATATTTAAAGACAAGTGTGGGCTAGCATGATGGCTAGAATCTCTAGAACCCCAGCCACAAATAAAGTCTGTACCTGCCATCCAACTCTCCCCATTTTGGCTAAGCTGACACCTTGAGGATATACCAACCATTATAGCCTAGTAACTATTACAGGAAAGAAAGAAGCATTATGCTCAGGAATAGTTAAGGCAAAATCTTGAATTTTCAAAATAGGTCTGCATTATCTTCTGCCCTTTTAGCCCTGATCATTATTAGCAAGGAAGCAGTCAAGAGATGATCATTTTCTGAGGATGGCCACATTTAGTGTCAAATTGCCTTACCAAGGTACGTGCACCAGGAGGTGGTGAAAGAGAGTCAGTCAAAAATGTTTTTAAGCTGTTGTTGGAGAAGGGCAACTCAGTACTCAACAATACCAGATGCCTGTGGATGGTACGAAACACAGAACTTCCATCAAACAATTTGACTACTGCCCCACCAAGTTTGGCCTTTGTGACAAAAAGAACACCAATGTCAGAATGTAAATAGTTCAGAAGGCCAAAAACATGACACATTCGTTTCAAGGGTCACAACGGTATAGCCAGTCAGTTGATCTGACTGGACGACAAAACCATTCCTGAAAAAGTTATGTGAAGGACCACCACTAGACCCAAGATGGAGTCAAGGGTCCTTCACCATGAGAAAAACAGGCCAACTTCTGCCAGGGGTGACAAGTTTGGCAGGCAGTGATGGCTTGTACATCATAAGCATATAGTACTGTATCTTTGGCCCAGTCTACGGTGGTGGATACATTAGCCACACCCAATACAATGATGGATCCAGGTGGCCGTGGTGGTGACCTGAGCAGTGTAGGCTTGATCAGCAATTTGATTCTAGTCACTCTCATGAAAAAACAGGCCCTTACTCTAAGCATCAATATGAGTGACCAAGACCTTCCAAATGGCAGCTGTGATTTGTTTCCACAGCTGTGGTCTCATTGAGGATGTGCCTTTAATCTGCTATTCTGTAATCCTACCCAAGTGAGGCCACTGTCAGTAGCCCACCACTCAGGAAAAATATAACATACTTGATCCTTTAGAGTACTGGCTAAAGCAGGGATTGGCTAATTTTTTATTTTTGTAAAGGGTGAATAGTAAATATTTTAGGTTTTATAAGCCACATACAATCTCTGGTGTGTATTCATTTTATTCCCACTGCTTTAAAAAGTGTAAAAAACATTCCCAGACTCAAAGCAGCACAAACACAGGCTGCAGCCAGATTTGGCACATGGGCTGAAGTTTGCCAACTCCTGGTCTAAGGCAAAGAAAACAACTTTCAATTTAGCCTATTGTGCTAATCATAATCAGCCCTTACCACAATTGGTCTTTCAGAGCCGTCCTTGGAGCTGGAGAGTGGCTGCCACCCAGTGGACACCATCAGTTTTTCACTTAGCTGAATCATCAGTGAAACAGGCCTAAACATTTAAGGTAAACTCTGTATATGTAATCAGTCTAAGGGCTTTACCCAGAAGGTCAATTTAACATTATTTCCCAGTTGCAAACTTTGTTCAAATCTACCAGTTGAATTCAGGTACTTTTTCCCCTACCAAAATATGACCAAGATGTCTAATAAGCACACATCAGGGGCTACAGAAATAGCCACAAATGATTACAAATGACACTCCCAGGTGTAACTGCAGGGAAGAGCAGGTAGCAAGAGAGAAAAAGGATGCTGGGGACACCAAGAGCTGTAGGTAGGCTTTTTCTCTCCTTTAGCTTCTCTCTCCACAGTTGGGTTCAAGCCCTGGGGTTGTTTCCTCCCTCATGTAACTTCCAATATATGGAAAGCACCCCAGCTCAGGGGACCTACATATCACTGCAGCTCTTCCCTTCAGTCTTTGGCACTTTTGGTAACACCTGTGGCCATCTTTTCCTCCTCACATGGGACCAGGAAGGATGGTGAATTCAGCACCTGTATTCAACAGAACCATAAAAATTTGAGTCCCTCCTCTCCTTCAGAGTTCCCAAGAGCACTTGGTTTATCCTTTGAAGCATCTGAGGTCAAGGTACACAGGGAAGGTGGGATAAGAGGATGCAGACTGAGAAAGTGGCACAAAACAATAAACATGGCTTTGCATTTACTTTCAGTTTTGAGCAGCCAGTCCCATCGTTCAACCAAACCAACTTCTAATATTGTTCCTTCACCCAAAGGTCTATATCCTCACTGCTGACACAATTTATTTCATTTTGGGGGACCTGTTGATTCAGCAGCCAAGCAGTATTGCCTCTGACTAGGGCCACAGGGCTTGCTACCACATTCTCAGGATAACCTTCCTTTTCCTCCCACACAGAAGAGAGTGAACAACCAAAGTACCATTTGGGCAGCTTGTTTGAATCCTGGAACTCACTGCTTAACCTCTAAACATCATCAATCGGTAGGACAATGGGGGAATTCCCTCCCCACCTAGCCCTCATGCTCAACACTTAGGTAAAGCATTGGTTATGAGGTCCCAGGGAATCTTCTCACATTTCATAACCTAGCCAATGGGGGAATTTGTCCTCCCTCCCTAAAGCCACATCTCTATCAGCATCCGAATCTCTCATCAAAGCTACACAAAAACTACTAGAACTAATAAGTTTAGCAAGGTTACAGAATACAACGTCAATGTACAAAAAAAATTGTGTTTCTATATACTATCAATGAACAAAGGGAAATTTTTTTAAGTACCAACTACAAAAACATCCAAACTATGGAAATGTTAGGAATAAACGTCACAATAAATGTGAAGGACTTATACACTGAAACTACAAAACATTACCGAGAAAAATTAAAGATCTAAATAAATAAGACATATACCTTGTTTGTGGGTAAAAGACTCAATATTGTTAAAATGCCAATTGTTTCAAAATTGACCTATGTAGATTCCAGTCAAAAATCCAAGCAGCAGCTCAATATCAAAAAAACAAACAACCCAATCCACAAATGGGCAGAAGACCCAAATAGACAATTCTCCAAAGAAGATTTACAGAATGCCAACAAACACATGAAAACATGTTCAAAATCTAGAGAAATGCAAATAAGGTATCACCTCACACCACTCAGAATGGCCATCATCAAAAAATCTACAATCAATAAATGCTGGAGAGGGTGTGGAGAAAAGGGAACCCTCTTGCACTGTTGGCAGGAATGTAAATTGATACAGCCACTATGGAGAACAGTATGGAGGTTCCTTAAAAAACTACAAATAGAACTACCATACAACCCAGCAGTCCCACTACTGGACCTTTACCCGTGAAAACCATAATTTAAAAAGATTCATGTATCACAATGTTCATTACAGCTCTGTTTACAATAGCCAGGACATGGAAGCAACCTAAGTTTCCATCAACAGATGAATGGATAAAAAAGGTGTGACACATATATACAATGGAATATTAGTCAGTCATAAAGAGAAAGGAAATTGAGTTATTTGTAGTGAGGTGGATAGATCTAGAGACTGTCATACAGAGTGAAGTAAGTCATAAAGAGAAAAATAAATACTGTATGCTAACACATATATATGGAATCTAAAAAAAAAAGGAGTTTCTAAGAACCTAGGGGCAGGACAAGAATAAAGACGCAGACGTAGAGAATGGACTTGAGGACATGGGGAGGGGGAAGGGTAAGCTGGGATGAAGTGAGAGTGTGGCATGGACTTATATATACTACCAAATGTAAAATAGATAGCTAGTAGGAAGGAGCTGCATAGCACAGGGAGATCAGCTCGGTGCTTTTTAACCACCTAGAGGGGTGGGATAGGGATGGTGGGAGGGAGACGCAAGAGGGAGGAGTTATGGGGATATATGTATATGTATAACTGATTCATTTTGTTATAAAGCAGAAACTGACACACCACTGTAAAGCAGTTATACTCCAATAAAGATATTACAAAAAAAAAATCCAAGCAGATTTTGTTGTAGAATTTGATAAACTGCTTTTGAAATTCATATGGAAATGCAAAAGATCTAGAATAGCCACAAAAAAATTTGGAAAAAGAACAAATTTGGAGGCTAACATTATCTGATTTCAAGAACTATCATAAAGACGCAGCTGTCAAACTAGGATGGTATTGGTGTAAAAACAGATAAATAGATCAAAGGAAGAGAAAAAAGTCCAGAAACAGACCCTGACATAGGTGGAAATTTGTTTCTAGAAAAAGGTGAAAATGAAATTTAGTAGAGAAATGTCAGCCTTTTCATCAAATGATGATGGGAAAATTGGACAAGCATACAGGAAAAAAAAAAAAAAGAATTTCAATCCAAACCTCACATCATGTATAAAAATCATTTCATAATGGATCACAGACCTAAAGCTTAAAATTGTATAAATTCTACAAATAAACCTAAGAAAATATTTGTGACTCTGATTTAGCAAAAGATTTCTTAGAATACCGAAACACAATCCATTAGAGAACAAACTGACAAATTGAATGTTATCATAATGTAACTATTTATTCTGAAATAATCACAGACTCACAGGAAGTTGCAAAAATACTAGAGTCCTGTGTTCCCTTCACCTAGTTTCCCCCAATGGTGATATGTTATATAGTACAACATCGAAGTTAGAAAAATTAACATTTGTATGTTACTGCTACCTAGTCTACAAACCTTATTATTTTCAACATTTTTTTACATGTATTCATTAGTGTATATAGTTACACACAGTTTTATACCATTTATGGACTTGTTTAATTACTGCCACAATCAAGATACAGAACAGTACCATAAACTACAAAATAACTTCTCATATTATCTCTTTGTATTAACACCTACATCCCACACCATGCTTGTCCCTGCTCCTGTGGCAACCACTAGTTTGTTCTTCATCTCAATTGATATTTTTTCTGGAGAATGTTATATAAATAGAATCATATAGGTTATAACCTCTTGACATTGACTTTCTTTACTAAGCCTAAAGTCCTTCAGGCCCATCCAGGTTGTTTCATGTTTCAATGGTTCATTCCTTTTTATTGCCGAGTACTATTCCATTCTTTGAAAGTACCAAAGTTTGTTCAAGAATTTAACCAATGAAGGACAGTCTCAATAAATTTCAAAGGACTGAAATTATATAAAGTATGTTCTCTGACCTCAAGAGCATTATATTTTAAAAAATCAATGATAATAATGTAACTAGAAAATTCCCCAAATAATGGGAAATTTAAGAATGTATTTCTAAATAATAATGCCATAGAAGAAATCACAAGAGAAAATAGAAAATATTTCAAACAAATGATAAACATATCAAAAATTTCAGGAGATATCTAAAACAATTTATAGGAAAATTTATAGTTTTAAAGGCCTATGTTATAAAAGAAGAAAGTTTAAAATTGAAGATCTAAGTTCCTACCTTAAGAAGCTAGGGGGTGGAGTGAGGAAGAGCAAACTAATCCCAAAGTAAATAGAAGAAAGGAAATAATAAAAGAACAGAAATCATTGAAATAGAAAATAGACAAACAATAGAGAAAAATTACATCAACAATTGGGGTCTTTGAAAGCATTAATAAAATTTATAACCTGTCCCAAGACTGAGAAAAAAACAACACGCACATAATCAATATTAAGATTACAAGATTTGGGACTTCCCTGGTGGTGCAGTGGTTAAGAATCCACCTGCCAATGCAGGGGACATGGGTTCAGGCCCCAGCCCAGGAAGATCCCACATGCCACGGAGCCACTAAGCTCTGTGCCACCACTACTGAGCCTGCGCTCTAGAGCCTGCGAGGCACAACTACTGAGCCCATGTGCCACAACTACTAAAGTCTGTGTGCCTAGAGCCCATGGTCCACAACAAGAGAAGCCACCGCAATGAGAAGCCCGTACACCACAAGAAAGAGTAGGCCCCACTTGCCGCAACTAGAGAAAGTCCACACACAGCAATGTAGACCCAATACAGCCATAAATAAATAAATACATACATATATTTTTTTAAAAAATTAAAAGATTTGACATACATCATGAAAGATTATACAGACATTAAAAGATTAAGGGGATATTATGAACTATTGCTTGCTAATATACTTGAAAACTTAGATTAAATGGATCAATTCCATGAAAAACTACATCTTACCAAAACTGACACAAGAAGAAATAGAAAATTGGAATGGTACTCTCCCTAATTAAGAAATTTCCAGGGCTTCCCTGGTGGCGCAGTGGTTGAGAGTCCGCCTGCCAATGCAGGGGACATGGGTTCATGCCCCGGTCCGGGAAGATCCCACATGCCGCGGAGCAGCTAGGCCCTTGAGCCATGCACGTCCAGAGCCTGTGCTCCGCAATGGGAGAGGCCACAACAGTGAGAGGTCCATGTACCGCAAAAAAAAAAAAGAGAAATTTCCACCTACCCCATCCCATCTAAAACAACCATATACAAAACCTACAAACCCAGATTCCAGCCACTGATGACTTTATTGGTAAATTCTATTAAAAATTTAACTTCCCAATTTATTTATAAGGCCAGCATAATCCTGACAACAAAATGACCAAGGACATCACAAGAAAACAAAAAACAGACACAGACCAGTACCCATCATGAGTATAGATGCAAACATCCCTTTTAAAAATAGAAAATGAAATCCAGAAATATATAAAAAGGATGATACATCATGACCAACTGGGTTTATACCACAAACACAAAACTGGATTAACATTTTAAAACCTCTACACGGATCAATGAATATATAACCTCAATAGATACTGACCAAAAAAGCATTTGAAAAAATTCAACACAAATTCATGACTGAAAAAAGAAACTCTCATTAAACTAAGGATAAAAGTAAGCTTCCTCAGTCTAGTATAGGGCATCTAATAAAATCCAATAAATAAACCAAATGCTTAAAATTCTCATAATATTAAAGTACTGAAGGCTTTCCCTCTAATAATTGGCAACAAAGCAAGGATATTCACTCTGACCACTTCTATTCAATATTGTACTGAAGATTCTAGACAGTCTCATAACACAGAAAAAGACAAACAAGAGTAATAAAGCTCTGAAAGAAAGAAATACCATTAGTATTATAAAAACTCTTCCAGAAAAGAAGTGAGCCCTTCCAATATAACCCTGATATCAAAATCAGACCAAAAAATAAGACAGGGCTTCCCTGGTGACGCAGTGGTTGAGAGTCCACCTGCCGATGCAGGGGATGCGGGTTCATGCCCCTGGGAAGATCCCACATGCCACGGAGCGGCTAGGCCCGTGAGCCATGGCCGCTAAGCCTGTGCTCCGCAATGGGAGAGGCCGCAACAGTGAGAGGCCCGCGTACCGAAAAAAAAAAAATATATATATAAGACCTTTCTCATAATCATATTATAAAAATCCTAAATATTAGTATATTAAACCCAGTAATTACAAAATACACCTCAGCCAAGTTTACTGGAATTCAAGGTTGGTTTAATATTTTTTAAAAATCAGTGTTACTTACGATACCAATATTTCTCTTTTAAGGGAGAAAAACATATGACCATCTCGTACTTGAAAAAAAAGTTTAAATAAAATTCAACATCCATTCATGTTAATAACTCTGAGCCAACTATGAATAATTGCCTGATATCTACAACTAGTTATATCCTTGTCTGATATCTACAAAAAGCAAAACATTACACTTAATGATGAAATGTTAAAAACTTTCCCTTTCAAATTGGGAATGAGACAAAAATATTCATTATTATCACTTCTATTCAAAAGTGAACTGGTGGTGCTAAACAGTACAATATGGCAAAAAAATGCAAAGAATGTACAGTGAAACTATTAGAATTACTAAGCACATTCAGCAAGGTTGAAGGATGTAGGGTCAATATAAAAAATTAATTATAACAAAGATAAAGATTTTTTAAATGACATCACTTACGAAGGCATCGAAAATGTCACGTAACTAGGTACCATATAATGAAAGGTATGCAAAATGTCCTCACTGAAAATTATGCAATTTAATTCAAAAAAATTAAAATATCTAAGTAAATGAAGGGATACATCAAATTCATGAATTGGAACACTCAACATTTAAAAATGTACCTTCATTCATTTATATCTTAATTGAGGATAGTAAACAGTAATTTAATGATATATAGTAGGTTTCAAAGTGGGAATCAGGTGACAGCAATATGCTGTATAGTGATTAAGAGAATAGGCTTTGGAGTCAGTTAAGCCTGGGTTTAAAAATCTTGTTCTAGTACTTCCCACTCATTGGCTCTGGGACAAGTTACTTAACCTCAAAGAAGCTTGATGTCCAAAATTATTTGTTGGGAGAGACAATTAATTAACTATGAAAAGTTCATTTAATACTATACTATTTTTATTGCCCATGGTCTCAAAACTTGTAAGTGGAAGAGGTGAGCTTTGAATCTAGGCAATCTGGATCCAAAGTTTTTGCACTTAAAAACACGGCTATATAGTACCTCTGAAAAATACTAGTTTGGCTAATACAAAGGTGAATTATATACTGCCATCAAAAAGTTTCCAGCTGGGAGAGGAAGGAAAGATAAGACATGAAAAAATAACTACAGCAATTAAGAACCAAATGAACACAACAGTGGTTAAAATTAAGGACTGATAATACCAAATATTAGTGAGTATATGAAACAACTGAACTCTTATGCATTGTTGGTGGAAATTTTAAATGGTACAATTACTTTGGAAAAAGGTTTGGCAGTATCTTATAAAGTTGAAGACACTATTTGACCCAGTAATCCTACTTATAAATATTTACCCAAGACCAATGAAAACATAGTCGATTTTCATTATTCAAAGAATCCGTATTTGTGAATTCACCTACTCACTAAAACTCATTTGTAACCCAATAAACAACATTTATAGCACTTCATAACAATTTGTGGACATGTGCAGAATGGAGAAAAATTTGAATTGCCTGACACAAACATTGTCAGCTCAAGTGGAACAAGGCAACACTCTGCCTTGTTTTAACTCTCATAGTGTAAACGAGCATCCTTTTTGTGGTCTCTTTAGTGCCATGTTTTTCAAGTTATTTTGCTTTTTGTTGGTGATGCTGCAGTTCAGAACATCCCCCTATCATAGTGCTGAAGTGTTCTCTAGTATTCCTAAGTGTAAGAAGGCTATGATGTGCCTTAAGGTGCAAGTACGAGTATTATATAAGCTTCATTCAGGCATGAGTTATAGTGCTGCTGGACGTTAGTTCAGTGTTTTTTTGTTTGTTTTTATTGGGGTATAGTTGTTTTACAATGTTGTGTTAGTTTCTACTGTAGAATTCAGTGCTAATGAATCAACAGAATATGTTAAATAACATGTCTTTAAACAGAAACATACATAAAAGGTTATATATTCATCAGTTGACAAAAATGTTGTGATCAGAAGCTCACAGGAACCTAACCCTTACTTCCCCTAGAAGAAATGGTTTAGTATTAGCTAGTTCAATGTTCACAGTGACTTTATAAAACATAACTACCACAAATAAGGAGAATCAACTATATCCATAAAAAGACATATGCAAATATCCATAGCAGCTGTACTCACAACAGCCAAAAACTGAACCTAACCCAAATGTCCATTAACCAAACAGATAAATAAATCGTGGGATAGTCATACAAAGGAATAGTACTCAGCAATAAAATGGAATAAAAAGGAATAAATATCAGAAAAGTGATGCTGAACAAAAGAAGCCTTACACAAAGAGTATAATTCCATTTACATGGAAAGAATAAGAAACGTACAACAAATATATGGTGAAAAAATTAAAGTGCTTGCTTCAGTGTGCGAGGACTGACTGAAAAGTGGCAGGCGAAACTTCCTGGAAAGATGGAAACATTCTGTATTATGAAAGGGGAAAAGTTTCATGTATGCACATAATTGTCAACACTATACAGCTAACATTTGTGAATTTTAATATATATAAATTATCTCAAATAATTAACAATAACTGAGTGGAAGGTGGAAAGTGGAGGAACATATAAATGAAACAAGAAAGTCACAATGCTAACTGCTCTATCTGGGTGACGAGTACATAGGGGTATATCATACTGTTTTTTGTATATTCCCTAAATTTTCCAAAATGAAAAGTTTAAAAAATAATAGGAGAAGGAGCAAGTATGTAGAGAAATTACAGGAGAGAAAATGAGATTTATAAAAGTGAAACAGTTAAAGTGATTACTTGATTTGAAGGCCTTCATGGAAAAGTCATTAGAACTGGGCGTATTTGGTATATCTTTTTGGACAGGCAAAGGCAGGTAAGTGCATGAAGTGGACATTGAAAACAGTGTAAACAAAATCATAAAAGTACTACTAGTGTTGGGCTATTTAGGGAACAGTTTGGCTTAAGTATAAGGTCAAGAGAAAACAATAATGAGAGACACCTGAAAAAGTAGATAGACGATGAAATCATCAAAACAGCCTAAAATGTTGGGCCACAGAAAACACACTGGGCAACAGGAAATCATTTTGCACATTCAAGTTTGGAAACAACATGATTAGAGCTAAACTTTGGAAACTTTAATCTAGCAGTAATATGAAGAACAGTATGGATGCATTACTATGTCCCTATGAGAGACAATAATGCTCTAACAGGGCAATGACTGGAAGAACAGGGAACCAAGGACACAGGCATTTGAATTGGTAATTGATGGCTAAGATTTTCAAAAGAACAAATATCAAGTTATACATCTTTAAAGAGGTTTAAGCACTGAGATTCTTCTCTTTAGCACAATATAATATTGAGAACACTAACCAAATGAAAACAGAATATGTTGAAGTCTGATGCCAATTTCCTCAAGATTTACAACTGGAAGTGTTAATTTACAACGAGCAGTATCAATCCAATTAATGTTGGAATTTCAGTTTAGTATGTTGTTTTTAAAAATAGCCTTGTTATGGAACTACTATAAAAGTACAAGCAGGGATTCCAGATTGGCAACAAAGTACTCCAAATAGCAATGAGTATACTCTCTATGCTTTGTTGCCTTTACAGAAATGGTGTTAAAACAAAAAATTTATATTGGTGATAAAGGTATCTTATCCAATAAAGTTCTTTATCACAGCCCTCTTCACCACCACCAATGGCTTTAGCATAAAAATAATGCTTTACATTCAAATGAATAAACCTTAGTCAACAGAAATAACCACTGCTCTCATGTAACTTCTAAGGGAAAAAAAAAAGGAAATATAACCAAATTACTAGTAAAAAATCACCCTGCATATCCCTGAACTCTATTAGTTTCCTATCTGGAAAATTTCTGTTCAAGGTTAAATTCATAACCATTAAATCTGTTTTTATTATTTGAAGGGCTTTATAAGGACAAATAACTATTGTCCATCCTACTGACAACAAAAAATATTAGCTTACAATTAACGAATAGTTTTAAATTAGACATAAGCACTTCTGAGTACAAATGTAGTCACAGAATTGGAATAATTTTCTGAAGCAAACAGTAAAATCTGTTTTTCTGAAATATTTTTTAAAAAGACATGTAAAATTATATTTTAATTATACTCCAATTATAGCCAGAAACAAAACTTCATTTAATGGATATTATCCTATAACCTAGTGTCTACAAAGTAACTGTTTTAATACTCTTCATATTAAAACTTTAACATTAAGTTGTGCTTGCGGGTGTATATTTACACCTGAATACACACACACAAATATATGCATAGATATTATATTCAGTAAATTTTTAAACTTGCGCTAATGGAGATAATCCACAAGATTAACCATAAGCTTCAGAAATGAGAGAAGGAAGAAAACAGTATTAGGTGACATACATTCCTGTTGTATATGTTTGCAAATATAGATGCTAGAGCCAGAGTTCCTACGTTCTAATAGTGATTCTACTATTTATATTTTGCATAAACTCTGGCAAAATCTCTAAAAATCAGAATTCGTCTATAAAATAGGAAGAAATACTACCTTAGCTTCATGTAATATTGTGAGAATTAAATGAGATAATCCAATTAAAGTGCTTAGTCTCACATATTGACTAATATGGAAACTGTTCATACCTTAAGTTTTTGACAACTAATGCATTCACAGGATATCACAGAGGTATATTTTATCACAGTGGACAACGTACAGTTGACTGTACATAAAGGACAGTGGAATATTCTCAGGGAATATTAACATTAATGATAAGATGTGTAATCAACTTGTTAGACATGAAGAAATACAAGCTTCCTTCTTTACATTTAAACGTTTCAGATTTAAGAAAATATAAGATTCCTTCATACTCTACAACTGATGGGTAAAAATAGAAAAATGAAAATAAAGAATATTTTACCTTAGACAAAAGTGACCTAATTTATATCAAATATTTGTTGACTACATACTACCAAGATAGATATTTAAAGATATAATTGGAAAATATTTAAGATAATAGAAGCATAGCTGCAAGACATAATACAGGATTTAAAACCCCATTCCATTCATCCTAAAAAATAGTAATAGTGTATAAAAATTATGCATAATAATGCTCAGCATAGCACTGCTCATACTACTGAAAACTGGATATAATTAATGTCCAACTGCTGAAGATTATATTATGACATTCATATTCAATAGAAAGTTATATAACCAGTTAAATGATTCTGTGCTGAATTTTTAATAGCATGGGAAATGTTCAAAAAGCTGAAAAAACCAAGGAACAAAACAGTTCTTAGAGTTTGATTCAAAGTTTGCAAAATACACAGAGAAAATGAAATTGGAAGGAAAAACATCAAAATGTTATGACTATTTCTGGATAGAGGGGTTACAGGAATTTTTAATTTTCTTTGTGTATCTTGCATTTCTCAAATTTTATTATTTTATAAATTAAAAGTTAGAATTTTTAGAAATCCTATTCTTTTAGTTTTTACCGACATAAATTTCCTACAAGGATTTCACAGCCTATGAGATTCACAACGGGATCCCATGTTTTCGAAACAATTTTTTCAATTTTCTTTGGTGAAATACCTGCTCAATGATCCCCATTTCAGCCTCATGAGCCTGTTGTAACAGAAACAAACTGAACACTGGATCAAAAACCAATTTCTTGGGGGACAAAAAAAATTTGACCAAGAACAAAGACTAAGTAGTCTATAACTCTTATTTCAAAATGTTCAATTTTACTGGCTAAGGCCAATTGGCTAAGGCCTTTGTGATCCTCAAACTTCATCTTCCATCTATCCTCCCTAAAATATGTGAGCCCAAGAAGCTTGCAAGTCATATTAAAATGTTCTATTTTCTTTATTTTGGTAGTAATTTGTCTTTCTGACCTTAAATTTTACCTATTAGTTAAGTAAATTAAACAGTTTTATCAGCATTAAGTGCTTATTACTATAGGCATTAAAATGGAATTGGAGTAACTTCTAAAGTTCCTTCACTAACTTAAGATTTTATGAAGATTTAAGTAACAAGTAAACATTTCTAATTATATGTGCCACTTCTAATTATATTAGTCACAAAGGGTTTGGAAGTATTCATTAACATTAATATTAACATTTCCTGTGGGCTTTCTATGTGATAAGAACTTTGCTAGGCATTGGGAATGTAGAAGATGAAAAGCCACAATTCTTGCCTCAACTAGTTCATACTCCAGCAGACTTCTACATATACCACCTACTATGAATCAACTGAATTATAAGAACCCAGTTCTAAGAAGGTAATCACAATTTTGCCTATTAAAACATTTGGTTTAAAAGAGATCCTAAAAAATTCTCCTCTTAATTTTCTGGATTTTATGATGAATTTAAAAGGTATGGTCTAAGGCTTCCCTGGTGGCGTGGTGGTTGAGAGTCTGCCTGCCGCTGCAGGGGACACGGGTTCGTGCCCCGGTCCGGGAAGATCCCACATGCCACGGAGCGGCTAGGCCCGTGAGCCATGGCCGCTGAGCCTGCGCGTCCAGAGCCTGTGCTCCGCAACGGAAGAGGCCACAACAGTGAAAGGCCCACGTAACGCAAAAAAAAAATAAAAAATAAAAATAAAAGGTATGGTCTAATAAGATGTAGCTGAAGAAGACAATGAGTCTAGTATTTAAAAAGTAATATATGAGAGAGAAAATCCTCTGTACTTTAGCAATTTTTAATAATTACTTGAATTTTTTTGTTTGTTTTACTCTGCCACAAAACACTCACTCTTTGCAGGCCTACTTGGAAATGCCGATTGGTTTAGCCAATGTTTCTCCGTCTAGCTAATGTTTCTCCATCTTCCATTAATAAGAAACTCATGCATTTACGTTAAAACTGCCATGGGGACTTCCCTGGCAGCGCAGTGGTTGAGAGTCCGCCTGCCAATGCAGGGGACACGGGTTCGTGCCCCGGTCCGGGAGGATCCCACATGCCTCGGAGCGGCTGGGCCCGTGAGCCATGGCCGCTGAGCCTGCGCGTCCCGAGCCTATGCTCCACAACGGGAGAGGCCACAAAAGTGAGAGGCCCGCGTACCGCCAAAAAAAACAAAAAACAAAAAAAAAACACTGCCATGTTCCTCTTCCAATTAAGGGCATTACTGTCATATTTTCTGACATTACAAGAACAGAAGAAAAAGAGATAGTAACTGAAAAAGGGTCACAGTGATAACATGAATCCTGAAAATTAAGAGCCTGACCCTCCACTATCACTTCCCTATTCCAGCAATACTAGTACCAGCCATTATGTAACAAATGAGCACATTCTGAATTTAAGTAATCTCTTCCATCCTCACAAGCCCATTTAGTGCAATTTTATTGATTTTTCAGGGCTTAGTTTAGATACTATCAGCTACATAAAACCCTTCCAATATCTCTGAAATAATCTCTCCTCTGAATACTTATTATATTTTGGTGGTATTACCCTTAGGCTACTTAACAAAAATTACTTTGAATTTAGTTATTTTAGCAAAACATCCTATTAACCCTTTTAGACAGAAAGGGCCCCTAAGGGCAGGTACTATGTCATGGTATCAGTTCTATTGTTTTAGTAGTGTCCTAAGTTCATCACTCGCTGATTGTGTAACACTAAAAAAGCTACTTAACCTCTTTGTTGCAGAGTACATCATCTACCATAGTGAAATCTACCTCACAGGACTGCTGTGATGAATAAATGAATGAATACATATTAAATGCACAGAAGCACAGTCACTCATTATTCATAGACTCAGTATTTGTGAATTCGCCTACTCACTAAAATTTATTTGTAAGCCCAACATCAATACTTGCTGTACTTCTGTGATTCTGCAGGAATATGCAGAACTGAGAAAAACTTGAGTCGACTCACATGACCTCAGCTGAGGTCGAACAAGGTGATAATCTTGTTTCAGTTCACATACTGTAAACAAGTATCCTTTACACAGTCTATTCAGTGCCATATTTTTGTGCTTTCTGTTGGTGATTCATTATTCAGAATGGCCCCCTTGCATAGTGCTGAAGTGCTGTTTAGTGTTCCGAAGTGCAAGAAGGTTGTGATATGCTTTAAGGAGAAAAATATGTGTGTTAGATAAGCTTCATTCAGGCATAGGTCATAATACTGTTGGACATGAATTCAACATGAATGAATCAATTACATATTAAATAACGTGTCTTTAAACAGAAACACACATAAACGGAGGTTATATGTATTGATCAGTTGACCAAAATGTTGTGACCAGAGACTTTCAGGAACCTATCCCTGTAATTCCTCCAGGAGCAATGGTTCAGTATCTTCTAAGTCAGTATATGTGGCATCTTTATAAAAGTACAAAACTACTGCAAGTTAATGAGAATCTTAGAACACTGACAAATACATAGTGAGAACTCAGTATCTATTAATTACCATTAAAACTTTATTGTTATTTAGCACATAGTAGGTACTCAAACCTCTGTTGAATTACTGCCTGAATAAAATCAAAGTAAGCACCAGATAGAAAAAAATTTCCAAATTATTTTTATAAAACAAGTATGATATTGATGCCAAAACTTGATAAAAACTACAGAAAGAATATTACAGATCAATCACACATATGAAAAACAATGTACAAGTCTTAAGATATTAGGAAAAAAAATCCAAAACACTAAAAAAAAATCATTAAAAAGTGGGGTATACTCCAGAGATTCAAGTGTACTTCAATATTCAAAAATCCATTCATAAAATCTATATTAACAAAAATAAGCAGAAATTTTAAATATTCATCCTTATAACTGCTGAAAACTCAAGTAACAAAATTCAACACGATTCATGTACAAAAAATAAAAAAAGGTTTAAAATAGAAATTAAGAGATATTTTCTTAACCTGAATGTGTGTGTGTGTGTGTGTGTGTGTGTCTAAAGATCCACCATCTTATTTAATGGAAAGTGCTAGACACTTTTTTCACTCAAATAAGGAACAAGGATGTCCATTATCACCTCTATTATTTAACATTTATTGGTAGTGTTAAACAATACAATTAGAGAAAACATCAGAGGCAAAAAAAAAAAGGAAAAAACACATAAAGCAATCTCTATTTAGAGCAATCTATACTTATGGTATAATTTATTACATCGTAAAAATGCAAAAATAATCAACAGAAATCTATAACAAATCACAAGAGAATTAGTAAATAAGATGTAAAATTAACAAATAGGAAGTATATAATTTCATATATACCTTCCCCCAAAAAACTACTTAGATAAAAAAAATGAAGAGAAGACTCTGCCTATAATGAAAATAATAAAATAAAATACAAAGGCATATATACAGCAGAGAAATAAGTGAGCTCAGAGTAAGGAAGAAAAAGTTTAAAAACTTCCATCCAATGAAAGATTTTAAAATAACTATTACAGAAAAGCAATGAACACCCCTAGCAGATTAAACTCCTTAAAACTACTTTCCATTAAAAAGAGTTTCTTTAAGGAAAGAAAATGTACAAAATGAGCTGAGGAAATGTTATACCTGAAAGTAAGGCAACTATCAAAGATTCATGCCTCAAAAGCTTCTTAAGCTCAACATATACAAAACTATACTAATGGCCTTCCCTCCCAAACTATTAGAGTGTTTAGCTAAAGATCACATAAACTACAGGGTTGGATAAAATGACCACTGAGTTTCTTTCCATTTCTTTATTTTGCTTTTGGCTTTTAGGGGTGGAAATCAGGAAGAAGGAGCACTGTACCCTTTGGCTAAGAACATTCATCCAAAGTAAGACTGTTGGGTTCACTAGACATATAACCATGAGCAAGTTAATTAATGTCTTTGGCAGAGTCTCAGTATTCTTACATGTAAGAAAGGGCAGTTGTTAGGATTCAATGAGACAATACAAGCAAATTACTTACCACAGTACTTAGCACAATAAGGAGAGACTACAAAGAATAAAAAAGCAATAACACTTAAAAAGAATATGGCTAAGAGTTTTCCACAACAGATCAAGGACTTGAACCTGCACATACAGGAAGAATAAATAATGACAAATATAAATCCATACTATACATAATCCAGATATATTACACAAACTGTAATACAAAAAAAGAGATCTTTAAAACAGCCCAAGTAAAAGGACAGTTCACTAACAAAGGAATAACAATTAGATTGATGAAAGACTTCTTAATAGCTCAAATGAAGCTAGAAGATAAATGTAATAATAACTTCAAAATGTTAAGAGAAAATAAATAACTACCAACCTAAACTGGTAATGGTATACCTTGGTGAGAGGGGAAAAATCTTTCCACAAGAGCAAGACCAAAACAAAGACATTTTCAGATATATAACAAATGCGCTTGTCAAGCTTTCAAAAAAGAATTTCTCTTTATGGCTGAGTAATATTCCATTGTATATATTTGCCACATCTTCTTTATCCATTCATCCGATGATGGGCACTTAGGTTGTTTCCATTTCCGGGCTATTGTAAATAGAGCGGCGATGAACATTTTGGTACATGACTCTTTTTGAATTTTGGTTTTCTCAGGGTATATGCCCAGTAGTGGGATTGCTGGGTCATATGGTAGTTCTATTTGTAGTTTTTTAAGGAACCTCCATACTGTTCTCCATAGTGGCTGAACCAATTCACATTCCCACCAGCAGTGCAAGAGTGTTCTCTTTTCTCCACACCCTCTCCAGCATTTATTTTTTCTAGATTTTTTGATGATGGCCATTCTGACTGGTGTGAGATGATATCTCATTGTAGTTTTGATTTGCATTTCTCTAATGATTAATGATGTTGAGCATTCTTTCATGTGTTTGTTGGCAGTCTGCTGTAATGAGGTGGATAGACCTAGAGTCTGTCATACAGAGTGAAGTAAGTCAGAAAGAAAAAGACAAATACCGTATGCTAACACATATATATGGAATTTAAGAAAAAAAAAATGTCATGAAGAACCTAGGGGTAAGACAGGAATAAAGATGCAGACCTACTGGAGAACGGACTTGAGGATATGGCGAGGGGGAAGGGTGAGCTGTGACAGGGCGAGAGAGAGTCATGGACATATACACACTAACAAACGTAGTAAGGTAGATAGCTAGTGGGAAGCAGCCGCATGGCACAGGGATATTGGCTCGGTGCTTTGTGACAGCCTGGAGGGGTGGGATAGGGAGGCTGGGAGGGAGGGAGATGCAAGAGGGAAGACATATGAGAACATATGTATATGTATAACTGATTCACTTTGTTATCAAGCAGAAACTAACACACCATTGTAAAGCAATTATACCCCAATAAAGATGTTAAAAAAAAAAAAAGAATTTCTCAATAAAGCATGCCAAAGAAGAGGAAATATGTCCTTAAAAGAAAGCTATAAGAAGTGAATAAAAATGATGATCAAAAAACTTGTGGGCTTCTGTGGTGGCACAGTGGTTGGGAATCCGCCTGTCAGTGCAGCGGACATGGGTTCAAGCCCTAGTCCGGAAGGATCACATGTGTTGCGGAGCAACTGGGCCTGTGAGCCACAACTACTGAGCCCACGTGCCACAACTACTGAAGCCCATGCGCCTGGAGCCTGTGCTCCGCAACAAGAGAAGCCACAGCAATAAGCCCGTGCACCACAGCGAAGAGTGGCTCCCACTCGCTGCAACTAGAGAAAAGCGCGCATGCAGCAACGAAGACCCAATGCAGCCAAAAATAAATAAAATTAAATGAATAAATTTATTTTAAAAACTTGTTTAATGTAAAGGCAAACCTAAACAAACACAGAATAAAACAACAGTATATATAAAAGAATTTAAAAACTGGTCAAAAATGAATGAATACGTGTCTAAGACAGTGCTTGCTAACAAATGTTCAAATACGATTTTTTAAAGAAAGAATGAAATACTACAGAAAACTGAAAAGGATAAAGAAATGTAGCCAAAATCAGATCTAATATAATAGGCCACTGTAATAAAGAAAAAAACAACATGATCATCACAATTGATGCACAAAAAGCATCTGACAAAATCCAACACCCTTTCATGACAAACACACTCAACAAACCAGGTATAGCAAGGAACTTACACAACATGAAAACAGCATTTACGAGAAACACAGTTAACATCATTCTCAATGATAAAAGAGTTAAAGCTTTCCCTGTAAAATCAAGAACAAGAAAAAGAAAGCCCACTTTCATGACTCATACTGAACATTGTCCTAGAAGTTTTAGCAAGAGCAGCTAGGCAAGAAAAATAAAAGGCATCCCAGTTGAAAGGGAAGAACTAAAATACTATCTATATTTGTGGAAACACGATCATGTACACAGAAAACACATAGGAATTCACAATAAAATTATTAGAACTAATAAATTCAGCAAGATTGCAGGATACAAAATCAATATACCAAAATATACAGTATTTCTATACACTAGCAATGAATAATCCAAAAGTGAAATTTAGTAGACAATTCTATTAACAATAGCATCAAAAAGAAAAAAAAACCCTAATCGAATCTTAGGGTTTTGGGTTTTTTTTAAGTACAAGACTTGGGCACTGAAAACTACAAAACGTTTTTTAAAGAAATTAAATAAGATTTAACTATGTGGAAAGCCATTGCACAATCGTGAACTGACTCACTACTGTTAAGACAGTAATATAATCCAAATGTTCTACAGATTCCATACAATCCCTATCAAAATCATAATGGCCTTTTCTGAAAAATGTAAAAGTTTATCCTAAAATTCCTAGAAATTGCAAGTAACTCTGAATAGTCAAAACAATCTTGAAACAGATGAACAAAGTTGGAGGAGTCACACTTTCTTATTTCAAAACTTACTGCAAAGCTACAGGAATCAAAATCGTATGTTATTGGCATAAGGATAAATATGAGGATCAATGGAACAGAATTCTGAGTTCAGAAATAAAACTATACATCTATGGTCAAGTGGTTTTTGACAATAGTGCCAAACCATTCAATGGGGAAAGAATGCTGTCTTCAAACAATGGTGCTATTACAACTGGATATCCCCATGCAAAATAATGAATTTGGACCCCTACCTCACATTATATTCAAAAATTAACTCTAAAGGGATCATAGACCAAACTGTAATAGATAAAGCTTTAAAACTGTTAAAAGGAAACACAGGAGTAAATCTTCACGAACTTTTATCAGGCAACAGTTACTTAAATAGGACACCACAAGCACAAGCTATAAAAGAAAAAAATAGACAAATTGGACATCGTCAAAATTTTAACATGTTATGCTTCAAAGGATATCATCAAGAAAATGAAAAGACAACCTACAGAATGAAAGAAGAGTTTTACAAATCATATATACGAGGGATATGAACTCTTACAATTCAGCAGCAACAACAGAAAAGCAATTTAAAAATGGGCAGAGGATTAACTAAAAATACATCATAGATCTAAATATATAACATGAAACTATAAATATAAAACTCTTAGAAGATACATAGGAGAAGAACTCTTAAAATTAAAAAAAAAAAAAAAACAATCCAACTAAAATATGGGCTGAAGATTTTAATGGACACCTAACCAAAGAAAATATACAAGTGGCAAATAAGCATGTGAAAAGATGCTCAACATCATATGTCATTAGGGAGATGCAAAATGAAATGACAGAGAGACACCACTATACTCCTATTAGAATGGCCAAAATCTCAAACAGTGACCCTACCAAATGCTGGCAAGTATGTGGACCAAAAGGAACTTTCATTCATTACTTGTGGGAATGGAAAATGGTACAGCCACTTTGGAAGGCGGTTTGGCAGTTTCCTACAAAAGTAAACATACTCTTACCATACAATCCAGTAACTGCACTCCTTGGTATTTACCCAAACAAGCTGAAAATGTATACCTACACAAAAACCTGCACACGAATGATAATAGCACCTTCTTCATAACTGCCAAAACTGGGATGCAACCAAGATGTCCTTCAATAAGTGAATGGACAAACTGTGGTACATCCAGACAACGGAATATTACTTAGTGCTAAAAATAAATGAGCCACCAAGCCATGAAAAAACATGGAGGAAATTTAAATGCATATTACTAAGTGAAAGGAGACAATCTGAAATGGCTAAACACCATATGATTCCACTACATGACATTCTGGAAAAGGCAAAACTGTACTGACAGTAAAAGGATCAATGGTTGCCAGAGACAATGGGAGAGAGGAACAAGTAGGCAGAGTGTAGAGGATTTTTAGAATAGTGAAACTACTCTGTAGGATTTTATAATGGTAAATACATGTGTTAAGACAGTTGTCAAAACCCATACAAAATATGACACCAAGAGTAAACCCTAATGACACCAAGAGTATCACCCTATGACTTCGGGTGATAATGATGTGTAAATGTAGATTCATCAATTGTAACAAATGTACCGCTCTGGTGTGGGACTTTAAGATAGTGGGGAAGGCTAGCTATATATATGCAGGGGCAGGAGTAATATGAGAAATCTCTGTACCTTCTCCTCAATTTTGCTGTGAACCTAAAACTGCTCTAAAAAAAATAAAGTCTATTTTTAAAAAGTAGGCAGAGGACCTGAATAGATAGTTCTCAAAAAAAGATATTGAAATGGCCAATCAGTACATGACAAGATGCTCAACACTGTTAGTCCTCAGGCAATACAAATCAAAATGACAATGAGATATCAGAGGATGAATAAAGTAAAAAAGACAGATATAGCAAGTCTTGACAAGAATGTAGAGAAACTGGAACCCTCAAACATTTACTGGTGGGAATGTCAAATGATGCAGCCACTTCAGAATGTTTGGCAGCTCCTTAAAAAATAAAACATAAAGTTGCAGTATGACATAGCTATTCCACTACTAGGTATTTACTCATGAGAAATGAAAACACGTCCAGAGAAAAACTTGTATATCAATGCTCATACCAGCATAATTCATAATACTCAGAGTGGAAACAACCCAAATGTCCATCAACTGATCCATGGATTAGCAAAACGTGGTATATTCATAAAATGGGATGTTATTTGGCACTTAAATGAAGTATTGATATATGCTACAATGTAGATAAACCCTAAAAGCATAAGCCAAGGGAAAAAGGCCAGACAAAAAAAACACATACTGTATGATTCCATTTATATTCAATGTGCAGAATAGTCAAATTTATATGGAAAGTAGATTAGTGGTTGCCAGGAAGTGAGGTGAGGGGGAAATAGGGAGTGACGGCTAGTAAGTACAAGATTTCCTTACGGGGTGATGAAAATGTTCTGGAAGTAGAGAGTGGTAGTAGTTGTACAAGTTTGTCAATATACTGAATACTACTCAATTGTACTTATTCAAAGAAGAGAGAACCCACTAACCACAAAATCAACAAACATACTAAAAAGACAGCTTGTTACCATGTCATCAAATTACTTTTATCCTAATCCTAGTTATCAAAAAATTTTTTGTTGCTTCCCAGAAACAAATAGTATCTCACTCAGTGAATGTGCTAACAAAAGGTTTTGTTCTTTAATTATAACTTTACCAATATCTTTTAGTAGGTCCACTTTGCAGGGTTTTTTGCTAATCCAGTATCATACACACTTCAGTTCCATAATAATAAATTGCAACAGAAATATATAGATGGCTAAAGGGATACAGAATATAAAATGTAAAAATGAATTAACACCTAAATATTTATCTGGTTTCAGAATAATTTGCTTTAATGGTACTCTCCAATATAATGTGGTTTAAAATGGTGCTACATGAAAATTAGGTTTGCTTTTATTATTGTGTTTTTTTACTATCTAAAAAAAAAATTTTAGTACTTTCTATTTCTGAAAAAATCCAAGCAAATTTAAGAAAGTAGAATAAATAAATCTAATGGCCAATACTGCTAAACATATATCCATCACAAAAAAAACCTCTCAAATCCTCATTTACAGTACTACTACCTTTTTAAATTATTATTTTAAAAAAGCATTAGGATTTCAGTTTGGGGCACAACGTCATGGACTCATCTCTCCATGCTTCTCCATGCTAAGAACAACTATAAAAACTGGAAATTGTATACTAGACAGCCATAGGAGAAATCTGAAAGATGGAAAAAAGAAGGCAACTGGCTAGGGACCCCAGAACTTGAAGAATAACACAGCAGCACAGCATTGCTCAATCTATCACCTAACTAAAAAAGGCACCCCAGCCTTGATGTTACTCGACCCAACACTCAGGGGTAAAAAGCAGCCCAGGCAGGTTGAGAAACAGCTTTGGTTCCAACAAAAGCACCAACTGGAATGGAGTGGGAGTCCTGTCAGCAGCAGGCAGCCAGGGAAAGAGTTTTCCGTGTCCAAAGGCCTGACATCTACCTCTGACCTAGCAGATCCAGACCAGAGACATTCATTCCACAACTGAGGATGGCACCATTAGGGACCAAACAGGATGCATAGAAGGAGACCAGAATAGCATTATAAAAGCTCTGAGCACTAAACTGTCATTGGAACCACAGCTCCCAAAAGCAGGCTGAGACTATGCATTAAACTGACAGTGTGTATGCTTACCAAATTAGAATATTAAAATAGAATCAATAACAACATCCAACATTTGTAGGACACAACCAAAAAATACTCCTCAAACCAAGATCAAGGAAAATCAAAACTTCAATGAGAATAAAAATCAACAAAGACCATCAAGTATCAGATGCTGGAATTATCTGACAAGGATTTTAAAGTAGCCATCATAAAGATGCTTCAAGGGACTTCCCTCGCAGTCCAATGGTGAAGACTTCACCTTCCAATGCAGGGGGTGTGGGTTCAATCCCTGGTTGGGGAGCTAAGATCCCACATGCCTCGTGGCCAAAAAACTAAAGCATAAAACAGAAGTAGGGGCTTCCCTGGTGGCGCAGTGGTTGAGAGTCCGCCTGCCGATACAGGGGACACGGGTTCGTGCCCCAGTCTGGGAAGATTCCACATGCCACGAAGCGGCTGGGCCCGTGAGCCATGGCCACTGAACCTGTGCGTCCGGAGCCTGTGTTCCGCAATGGGAGAGGCCACACAGTAAGAGGCCCGCATACCACACACACACACACACAAAAAAAAACAGCAGTATTGTCACAAATTCAATAAAGATTTTAAAAATGGCCCCCATCAAAAAAAAAAAAAAAAACATTAAAAAAATTGCTTCAAAAACAATTACAAACGCTCCTTGAAATTCTACCAAAACAGCAAAAATAGACTTAAAAAAACACATACACAGAAACTGAGGAACCTGTGGGATAATATCAAAAGACCTAAATTCATATCACTGGAGCAAAAGAGAAAGAGGAAGAGGCTGAGAAGAATTTACAGAAATACTGCGAGAAAATTTCCCATTTGACAAAAGACATAAGACTATAGGCAAAAAACCCAGAAGATTCCATGTCAAGCCACATCAGGATAACCCTCCAAAATCCATTCCAAGCCATATCATAATTAAACTTCCAGAAATAAAAGCCAAAGGAAAAAAAATCTTGAAATCAGAAAGACAAATAATAAACACTGGAGAGGATGTGGGGAACCCTCCTACACTGTTGGTGGAAATGTAAACTAATGCAGCCACTATGGAGAACAGTATGAAGGTTCTTCAAAAAACTAAAAACAGAGCTGCTGTATGATCTAGGAATCCCACTCCTGGGCACAAATCTGGAAAAGATACACACTGTAATTCAAAAAGAAATGTGCACCACAATGTTCATAGCAGCACTATTTACAATAACTGAGACATGGAAGCAAGCTAAATGTTCATCAAGAGATGAGTGGATAAAGAAGATGTGGTATATATATACAATGGAATATTACTCAGCCACAAAGAAGAATGAAATAATGCCATTTGCAGCAACATGGATGGACCCAGAGATTATCATAATAAGCGAAGTGAGACAGAAACATAAAATCATATGACATCACTTATATGTGGAATCTTAAAAAAAATGATACAAATGAACTTTTTAACAAAACAGAAATAAACTCACAGTCATAGAAAGAAAACTGAAGGGGATGGCGGGGGGAGAAGGAGTAAATTAGGAGTTTGGGATTAACATATACACACTACTATACTGAAAACAGATAAACAAGGACCTACTGTATAGCACAAGGAACTATATTCAGTACCCTGTAGTAAACCATAAGAGAAAAGAATCTAAAGTATATATATATATATAAAAGAATATATATATATACTCAGTTATACATATATATGTATAACTGAATCACTTTCCTGTACACCTGAAATGTTATAAGTCAAATATAATTCGACAAGCCTCTTAGATAGCCTCATCGAGCAGAGGGCAGACAGCAGAAGCAAGAAGAACTACAATCCTGCAGCTTGTGGAATGAAAACCACATGCACAGAAAGACAGACAAAATGAAAAGACAGAGGGCTATGTACTAGATTAAGGGACAAGATAAAACCACAGAAAAACAATTAAATGAAGTGGAGATAGGCAACCTTCCATTAAAAGAATTCAGAATAATTATAGTGAAGACAATCCAGAACCTCAGAATAAGAATGGAGGCAAAGATTCAGAAGATGCAAGAAATGTTTAACAAATACCTAGAAGAATTAAAGAACAAACAGAGATGAATAATACAATACATGAAATGAAAAATACACTAGAAGGAATCAACAGCAGAATAACTAAGGAAGAAGAAGGGATAAGTGACCTGGAAGACAGAATGGTAGAATTCACTGCCATGGAACAGAATAAAGAAAAAAAAACGAAAAGAAATGAAGACAGTCTAAGAGACCTCTGGGACATTAAACACACCAACATTCATATTATAGAAGTCCCAGAAGGAGAAGAGAGAAAGGACGCAAGAAAATATTTAAAGAGATTATACTCGAAAACTTCCCTAACAT
The DNA here is from genome assembly GCF_008692025.1 of Phocoena sinus. Taxonomy (NCBI): domain Eukaryota; kingdom Metazoa; phylum Chordata; class Mammalia; order Artiodactyla; family Phocoenidae; genus Phocoena; species Phocoena sinus. Next base: position 142,888,642 of record NC_045764.1, on the reverse strand, counting down.
GGGAAAGGAACAAGCCATCCAAGTCCAGGAGGCACAGAAAGTCCCAGGCAGGATAAACCCAGGAGAAAAACAACGAGACACATAGTAATCAAAATGACTAAAATTAAAGACAGAGAAAATTTATTAAAAGCAGCAAGGGAAAAACAACAAATAACATACAAGGGAACTCCCATAACGTTAACAGCTGATTTCTCAGCAGAAACTCTACAAGCCAGAAGGGAGTGGCATAATATATTTAAAGTGATGAAAGGGAAGAAACTACAACCAAGATTACTCAACCCAGCAAGGATCTCATTCAGATTCAACAGAGAAATCAAAAGCTTTACAGAGAAGCAAAAGCTAAGAGAATTCAGCACCACCAAACCAGGTGTACAACAATGCTAAAGGAACTTCTCTAAGTGGGAAACATAAGAGAAGAAAAGGACCTACAAAAACAAACGCAAAACAATTAAGAAAATGGTAATAGGAACATACATATCAATAATTACCTTAAATGTGAATGGACTAAATGCTCCAACCAAAAGACACAGGTTCGCTGAATGGATACAAAAACAAGACCCACCTAGACCTAGGGACACATACAGACTGAAAGTGAGGGGATGGAAAAAGATATTCTATGCAAATGGGAATCAAAACAAAGCTGGAGTAGCAATATTCCTATCAGATAAAACAGACTTTAAAATAAAGAATGTTAAAAGAGACAAGGAAGGACACTACGTAATGATCGAGGGATCAATCCAAGACGAAGATATAACAATTATAAATATATATGCACCCAACATAGGAGCACCTCAATACATAGGGTAACTGCTAACAGCTATAAAAGAGGAAATCGACAGTAACACAATAATTGTGGGGGCCTTTAATACCTCCCTTACACAAATGGACAGATCACCCAGACAGAGTATTAACAAGGAAACACAAGCTTTAAATGACACAACAGACCAGATAGATTTCATTTATATTTATAGGACATTCCATCTGAAAATAGCAGATTACACTTTCTTCTCAAGTGCACACAGAATATTCTCCAAGTTAGATCACATCTTGGGTCACACATCAAGCCTCAGTAAATTTAAGAAAACCCAAATCGTATAAAGCATCCTTTCCTACCACAACCCTAAGAGATTAGAAATAAATTACAGGGGAAAAAAACGTAAAAAACACAAAATATGTAGAGGCTAAACAATACGTTACTAAATAACCAAGAAATCACTGAAGAAATCAAAGAGGAAATCAAAAAATACCTAGAGACAAATGAGAATGAAAACACAGCAATCCAAAGCCTATGGGATGCAGCAAAGGAGTTCTAAGAGGGAAGTTTGCAGCAATACAATCCTACCTCAAGAAACAAGAAAAATATCAAATAAACAATCTAACCTTACACCTAAAGGAACTAGAGAAAGAAGAACAAACAAAACCCAAAGTTAGTAGAAGGAAAGAAATCATAAAGATCAGAGCAAAAATAAATGAAATAGAAACAAAGAAGACAATATCAAAGATCAATAAAACTAAAAGTTGGTTTATGAGAAGATAAACAAAACTGATAAACCCTCAGCCAGACTCATCAAGAAAAAGAGGGAGAGGGCTCAAATTGATAAAATTAGAAATGAAAAAGGAGAAGTTACAATGGACACCGGAAAAATACAAAGCATCATAAGAGACTACTACAAGCAACTCTATGCCAATAAAATGGACAACCTGGAAGAAATGGACAAATTTTTAGAAAGGTATAACCTTCCAAGACTGAGCCAGGAAGAAATAGAAAATATGAACAGACCAATCACAAGTAATGAAATTGAAACTGTGATTAAAAATCATCTAACAAACAAAAGTCCAGAATCAGATGGCTTCACAGGTGAATTCTATCAAATATTTAGAGACGAGCTAACACCTACGCTTCTCAAACTCTTCCAAAAACTTGCAGAGGAAGGAACACTCCCAAACTCATTCTACAAGGCCACCATCACTCTGATACCAAAACCAGACAAAGACACTACAAAAAGACAATTACAGACCAATGTAACTGATGAATATAGATGCAAAAGTCCTCAACAAAATACTAGCAAACAGAATCCAACAGCACATTAAAAGGATCATACACGGGCTTCTCTGGTGGCGCAGTGGTTGAGAGTCCACCTGCCAATACAGGGGACGCGGGTTTGTGCCCCGGTCCGGGGGGATCCCACGTGCCGCGGAGCAGCTGGGCCCGTGGGCCATGGCCGCTGGGCTTGCGCATCCGGAGCCTGTGCTCCGCGGCGGGAGAGGCCGCAGCAGTGAGAGGCCCACGTACCGCAAAAAAAAAAAAGGATCATATACCATGATCAAATGGGATTTATCCCAGGTATGCAAAGATTCTTCAATATATGCAAATCAATCAATGTGATAAACCATATCAACAAATTGAAGAAGAAAACCCATATGATCATCTCAATAGATGCAAAAAAAGCTTTTGACAAAATTCAACACCCATTTATGATACAAACTCTCCAGAAAACGGCCATAGAGGGAATCTACCTCAACATAATAAAGGCCATATATGAAAAACCTACAGCGAACATCATTCTCAATGGTGAAAAAACATCATTCTCAATGGTGAAAAACTGAAAGCATTTCCTCTAAATTCAGGAACAAGACAAGGATGTCCACTCTCTCCACTATTATTCAACATAGTTTTGGAAGTCCTAGGCATGGCAATCAGAGATGACAAAGAAATAAAAGGAATACAAATTGGAAAAGAAGAAGTAAAACTGTCACTGTTTGCAGATGACATGATACTATACATAGAGAATCCTAAAGATGCTACCAGAAAACTACTAGAGCTAATTAATGAATTTGGTAAAGTAGCAGGATACAAAATTAATGCACAGAAATCTCTTGCATTACTATACACTAATGATGAAAAATCTGAAAGAGCAATTAAGGAAACACTCCCATTTACCAATGCAACAAAAAGAATAAAATATCTAGGAATAAACCTACCTAGGGAGACAAAAGACCTGTATGCAGAAAACTATAAGACACTGATGACATAAATTAAAAATAATACAAACAGATGGAGAGACATACCATGTTCCTGGACTGGAAGAATCAATACTGTGAAAATGACTATACTACGCAAAGCAATCTACAGATTCAATGCAATCCCTATCAAATTACCAATGGCAATTTTTACAGAACTAGAACGAAAAATCTTAAAATTTGTATGGAAACTCAAAAGGCCCCGAATAGCCAAAGCAATCTTGAAGGGAAAAAAAGGGGGCTGGAGGAATCACACTCTCTAACTTCAGACTATAATACAAAGCTACAGTAATCAAGACAATATGGTACTAGCACAAAAACAGAAATATAGATCAAAGGAACAGGATAGAAAGCCCAGAGACAAACCCAAGCACCTATGGTCAACTAATCTATGATAAAGGAGGCAAGGATGTTCAGTGGACAAAAGACAGTCTCTTCAATAAGTGCTGGTGCTGGGAAAACTGGACAGCTACATGTAAAAGAATGAAATTAGAACACTCCCTAATACCACACACAAAAATAAACTCAAAATGGATTAAAGACCTAAATGTAAGGCCAGACACCATAAAACTCTTAAAGGAAAACATAGGAAGAACACTCTGTGCCATAAATCACAGCAAGATCTTTTTTGACCCACCTTCTAGAGTCATGGAAATAAAAATAAACAAATGGGACCTAATGAATCTTAAAAGCTTTTGCACAGCAAAGGAAATTACAGATGAAAAGACAACCCTCATAACGGGAGAAAATATTTGCAAACAAAACAACGGACAAAGGATTAATCTCCAAAATATATAAACAGCTCATGCAGCTCAATATTAAAAAAACAAACAACCCAATCAAAAAATGGGCAGAAGACTTAAATAGACATTTCTCCAAAAAACACATACAGATGGCCAAGAGGCACATGAAAAGCTGCTCAATATCACTAACTATTAGAGAAATGCAAATCAAAATGATAATGAGATATCACCTCACACCAATTAGAATGGGCACCATCAGAAAATCTACAAACAACAAATGTTGGAGAGGGTGTGGAGAAAAGGGAACCCTCCTGCACTGTTGGTGGGAATGTAAATTGATACAGCCACTATGGAGAACAGTATGGAAGTTCCTTAAAAAACCAAAAATGGAATTACCATATGACCCAGCAATCCCACTACTGGGCATATACCCAAAGAAAACCATAATTCAAAAAGACACATGCACCTCAATGTTCAGTGCAGCACTATTTAATACCCAGGTCATGGAAGCAAACCAATGCTCATTGAAAGATGAATGGATAAAGATGTGGTACATATATACAATGGTATATTACTCAGCCATATAAAGGAACGAAATTGGGTCATGGATGGACCTAGAGACTGTCATACAGAGTGAAGTAAGTCAGAAAGAGAAAAACAAATATCATATATTAACGCATATATGTGGAATACAGAAAAATGGTACAGATGAACCGGTTTGCAAGGGAAAAATATAGACACAGATGTAGAGAACAAATGTATGGACACCAAGGGGGGAAAGCAGGGGGCGGGGGTGGTGGGATGAATTGGGAGATTGGGATTGACATATATACACTAATATGCATAAAATAGATAATAAGAACCTGTTGTATTAAAAAAAAATAAAAGTATGGTTGGCACAAAAAAAGAAATATAGATCAAGAGTATAGGATAGAAAGCCCAGAGATAAACCCATGCACCTATAGTTACTTAATCTGTGACAAAGAAGAATATACAGTGGAGAAAAGACAGCCTCTTCAATCAGTGGTGCTGGGAAAACAAAACAAAGCAAAAACAAATATACTTCAATTTTTAAAAAATTTTTTAGAAAAAGAAAGAAAGAAACAATGTATAGAGGAGCACTAATTCCAGTGACAGTGGATTTCTAACCTGACATCATGGAAGCCTGAAGGAAGTGGCATAACATTTTTCAAATGCTGAATGAAAAGACGCATCAACCACAAATTCTATATTCAGCAAAAATATCCTTCAGAAATGAGTGGGAAACAAAGACAGTCTCAGACAAACTCGTCGTTAGCACACATACCTTTAAAGAATGATTGAAGTAAGTTCTCTAAACAGAAAAGAAGTCTTGGAAGTTCAGAAAGGAAAGAAGTCCAGTGGAATAGGTAATGACAGTAATAAATATAACAGACTATCCTTCTCCTCATGAATTTATAAAATCATATTTGATGGCAAATGCAAAATTTATAACACAATCTGATGTGCTCAATACAAGTAAAGGAAATAGTTGTAACAATTATATTTTAAATATAAGGGCAAGTGGTCTAAATGAAATTAAGTTTTCTACACTTCACTTGAAATGGTAAAATGGTTACACCTACCAGTAGACTATGATAAATTATGTACGTTTATTATACTACCTATAACAACCACTAAGAAAACTATACAAAGGGTATAGTAGTTTTGGTTTTGGAGGAATTATATGGATAACTATATACATTATAATCAAAGTAAAATTCTAAAAAGTGTTCAAGTAATCTATATGGGAGCCAGGAAAACAGAAATAGAACAATGAGAAACAAGGGATCAAAGAGAAAACAAATAATAAAATGGCAGACTTGAGCCCTCACATGTAAATAATTACTTTAAATGTAAACAGTTCAAACACACACACACACAAAAAGGCAGAAATTGCCAAAGTGAATTTAAAAAACACAACTGAACTATACACTCTCTACAAGAAACTTACTTCAAACATAAGTAGATTAAAAGACAAGGATGTAAAAGGAGGTGTCATGCAAACATTAATTTTTAAAAAAGCAAAGATGGATACATTATCACCAGATAAACTTCAGAGCAATAAAAATTACTAGGGACAAAGCAGAATCTTACCTTATGATAATAGGATCAACCCATCAAAAAGACATAGGAATCCTAAATATGTATGAATCAAATGACAGAGCTTCCCAATACATAAAACAAAAACTGAGGGCTTCCCTGGTGGCACAGTGATTGAGAATCTGCCTGCTAATGCAGGGGACACGGGTTCAAGCCCTGGTCTGGGAGGATCCCACATGCTGCGGAGCAACTAGGCCCGTGAGCCACAACTACTGAGCCTGCGTGTCTGGAGCCTGTGCTCTGCAACAAGAGAGGCCACGATAGTGAGAGGCCTGTGCACCGCGATTAAGAGTGGCCCCCGCTTGCCACAACTAGAGAAAGCCCTCGCACAGAAACGAAGACCTAACACAGAAAATAATTAATTAATTAATTAATAAACTCCTACCCCCAACATCTTCTTAAAAAAAAAAATTTATATAAGAAAAGAAACAAAAACTGAGAACTAAAAGGAGAGATAGACATAGCCACATTTTAGTTGGGGACTTCAACATCTCACTTGCAGCATATGAAAGAACTACTAGTCAGAAAAATCAGCAAAAATATGAAGGAACTGAGCTGTACTACATGACCAAGCAATAGAATCTAAATGACATTTATAGACCACTCCATCTAGTAACAACAGAATAAACACTTTTTTTGAGTTCCTATGGAACAATCACCAAGATAGACCATATCCTAGATTATAAACCTCACAAACTAAAATGATTAATATCATACAAAGTATGCTGACTATAACTGAATCAAACTAGAAATCAATAATGTAATGACAACAAGAAAATCTCCAAACTCTTGGAAATTAAAGAACATACTCCTAAATAACCTAGGGGTGAAAGAACTCTCAAAAGAATTTAAAAATACATAGAACTAAATAAAAATGAAAATACAACTTATCAAGTTATGGGTGCAGCTAGAGCCCTACCAAGAGGAAAACTCGTAACACTAAATGTTTATATCAGATAAAAGGATAGGCCTCAAATCAGTAATCCAAGCTCCAACTACTTCAAGAAACTAAAAAAAGAAAAAAAAAAAAGGTAAAATGTACCCACAGCAAGCAAAAGGAAGAAAATTATAAAACCAAAAATTAATAAAATTAAAATCTGGAAAACAATAAAGGAAATTGATGAAAACAAAGAGCTGGTTCTTTGAAAAGGTTAATAAAATTTTAAAACTTGTAGCAAAACTGACAAAGAAAGAAATAGGGATGATATAAATCATTAAAATCAGGAATAAAGCAGAACAGTAGTAAAGATCACATAGCCATTAAAAGGTAATAAAGGAATACTACAGATAACTTTACACTCACAAATCCAACAAACTATAAGAAATGAACCAATTCCTCCAAAACCACAAACTACTAAATACAACCATGATGAAATAGTCCTGAATATCTGATTAGGTCTACATATCTGATTAGCTTCTTATTAAAGAAACTGAATTCATAACTTTAAAAGTTTAAAAAAAAAGAAAACAAATCTCCAGGCCCAGATGTTTTCACTGGAGGATTCTACCACATATTTAAAGAACATTTTTACAAAATCCCTTCTGACACAGAGAAGAGAAGGGAACACTTCCCAGCTCATTTTATGAAGCTAATATTACCCTGAACCCAGAAAAAGACAAAAATAGTACAAATAAAATTACACAGCAATCTCTCTCATGAACTTAGATGCAAAACCTCTTCAGTAAAATGTTAACAAATTGAATAACAGTATATAAAAAGAATTACACACCAAGACCAAATGGGATATATTCCAGGTATGCAAGACTGTTCAATACTCAAAAAAAAAAAAAAAAAAAATCAACGTAATGTGCCATATCAGTAGGAGAAAATTGATATGATCATATCAACTAACAGAAAAAAACCCCACAGAAATCATCTCAGTGTTCTATGAGAACATCTGAAAAATGAAAATTTTGCTAATATGATGGTTGCATTTACTATGTGCCCAAGAATTTTTACTATAAACTTTTAATTTTTACACATATAAAAGATTTTACAATCATAAAAATCTGATAACTTCAATGACCCAAACACTGGAAAAATATTATACTTAAATGAGTAGTTTTAGTTTTTGAGTTTTTCATTCATTTACATTTATATTTCTTTCCTGTCACTCGTAAATAACACTATGATCTAAAGATTGCTAAAATTAAAATTTTTGTGCCAGGTATAAGAAAGATAAAATGCACATCAGAGCCAGATTAAGAAACTTATAAAACTTGACATAAATTTTTCAATAATAGAGCAACTTCTTTATGTAGTCCTACACTGACACTGCTTGCTGGCTATGAAATTTACCACCAAAGGTAAACAAACTGAATCACCTAGTAGGTATTACACTAGTAGATAATACTCTTAGTTTTTGGAAGTCCATATTTGCTTTCTTTGCCTATTGAAAAAATAAAAGTATGTAAGAAAGTATGTCTCAACACATACATTATAATTGGTCACTTTAACTTTAAAAGCAGGCATTTCACCTCTGACACTAAATCATAATAAAGTTCATTTACGGTATTTTTATACCAGAATTACATTAGGTCATCCACCACAGTCAGCCCCTTTCTCTAGCAAAATTATTTACCACATGTAGATTTCTGTTCCCAGCGTGGTCTTGATTTTCTAATGTCAACTCAGAGCCAGCTAGAAAGACTCTGTCATACGATTTGTGATCATTTCCACTCTCAATTTTTTTTTAACCCAGAAACACATTAAACAAATAACATCCACAGCATCTGTTTCATCATATTTGGGGAAAAATAAAATCTAGTGTGTTTGGATAAAATATAATCCATAGTGATTTCCATTCACTGATCCAAGTGTATAGAGATTTCATCTACCTCACATCATACACAAAAATTAATTTGAGATAAACAGGGCTAAAACTATAATGGTTTTAGAGTAAAACATATATTCTGTCTTGTGGGCAGAGAAATGTTTCTCACAGTTGACAAATGCACGATTAAGGCACCGGCAGATTCAGTGTCTGGTGAAGACCTGTTTCTTAGTTCACAGACTGCCATTTTCTTGCTGTGTCTTCACATGGTGGAAGAGATAAGGGAGCTCTCTGGAATCTTTTATAAGGGCACTAATCCCATTCGTGAGGGTTCCACCCTTATGACCTAACCACTTCCCAAAGGCCCCACCTTGAAATACCATCACATTAGGGATTAGGTTTCAATTTATGAATTTTGGGTGGGACACAGTCTACAGCAATATGGATTTTGATTACACAGATATACACATGTCAAAACTTAGAGAAGGGGCTTCCCTGGTGGCACAGTGGATGAGAGTCCGCCTGCCAATGCAGGCGGAAAGATCCCACATGCCGCGGAGCGGCTCGGCCCGTGAGTCATGGCTGCTGAGCCTGCGCATCCGGAGCCTGTGCTCCGCAACGGGAGAGGCCACAACAGTGAGAGGCCCGCGTACCACAAAAAAAAAAAAAACTTAGGGAAAATAGATGAGATTTATTTCACTGTATGTAAATTTTACATAAAAAGAAACCTGTAAATTAATGCTGAATCTAGTTAATAACATTCATGCTGAAGTATTTAGGAAGAACCATACTGATGTCTGCAATTTACTTTGGGTTTTTTTGTCTTTTTTTTTTTTTTTTTTTTTGGCTGCACTGGGTCTTCATTGCTGTGCGCAGACTTTCTCTAGTTGTGGCAAGTGGGGGCCATTCTTCGTTGCAGTGTGCGGGCTTCTCATTGTCGTGGCTTCTCTTGTTGCGGAGCACGGGCTCTAGGCACGCGGGTTTCAGTACTTGTGCCACGTGGGCTCTAGAGCACAGGTTCAGTAGTTGTGGCACACAGGCTTAGTTGCTCCACAGCATGTGGGGTCTTCCCGGACCAGGGCTCAAACCCGTGTCCCCTGCACTGGCAGGCAGATTCTTAACCACTGTGCCACCAGGGAAGCCCTACAATTTACTTTGAATGCACCAAAAATAAAATGGACTAACAGACAGAATGTGGGATAGACAGATGGCTAGATACACATGATGAAACAAGAAAAATAAAATATTAGTAGCAGAATCTAGATGGTGCTATACAGATATTCAATGTAAAACTCTTTCACCTTTGCTGTATGTTAGAACATTTTTAGAATAAAACATTAGGGGGAAGTTGAGAGATTTCCATTTATTTATTTTACTAATATTTATCAAATGAAGCTGGCTCTTTCTTTTTATAGAAGAGAACATGACTACAATTAAGCAACTAGGCCATAAATCTAAGATATGATTAGAATCTAAATTCCCCAAAGTACTGCTATTTCACCCAAAATCTCACACTGAATTATTCATGAAAGGAGTTTGTCAACATATTCTTTGCTAATAGTATATAACAACATCAACCAATTGCTTAGCATCTTTTTTCAGTCTTAGGTCATAAGACACATTGTGGTGATTTAATAACGTCCACTTGGATAGGCCAAAACTATGTTTCCCAGAATCCTCTTCTCTGATTAGTTCTGGGCTAATCCATAGAAATTTCCATGAGACCTGGAAGGCGGAGGTGAAGCAGTAGCCATTAGTTTCTGAAGATCGTCATGGTCAGATGTGATGAAAGACAGAAGCACAAGCAACAGCCTTCCACAGACTTATCCAGTAGCTATTCTTTGTGATCCCACTCTAATAGTTTGAAATGCCTGGCTTCCCATATTCCCTTGCAAGCTCCAATTAATACACCAACATCAATGTCTCAGAATAGGTGATTAGTGACTTTCCTCTGCATTTCCAATTTCCCTTGTAGGATTCTTAGTTGACAGTTTCTCCCACAATTATACAAGGTTTTATGTCTATAATACATCCTTGATTCCATAACACTCATGATGGTTCTGCTTCCCTTACTGAACTCTGACTGAGAATACCGGCATACTTCCCTTATTCCGTTACATGTATCTCTAAAAGTTATAAAGAAATTAAAAAGTTAAAAGTTATTTTTCTTTCACCAAGGACTGTGAAAGCCTTCTGATGGTTTTTAAAGGAAGCATAATTCTTTTATAAAGTAAATGTTCAGCCTTTAGATATTCTGTAATAAATTTGAATTTTTTTTTCAAGAAAGAAACAGTAAGGTATAATGGTAGAAAAACTAAACCCAGTCAGCCTAAGATATGAATCATGGCTCAGTCATTTATTAGCTGAGAGACCTTAGTCAATTTACTAAACCTCTCTGCAACCTGTCTTCTTATCTTGAAAATGTGTATGATGATGCCAGTGATATCTATGTAAGAGGGACTCCTGGATAGAAATCTGCCCGGAAGAGCATAAAGCTAAAAGACTTAAGTTTTCACAGCAAGCATACTTTCTATATGCAATCTAAATTTATTTGGAAGGTTTGGTGGGGGTGGGAATTTTTGGTGGAAATTAACAGGAAAAGTTAAAATACCCTCATGTCAATCCCACGGTGCTACCAACAGAATAATACAATCATGTAATTAAAACTAGTATATTCCTTTTCTCTCCCAACCTGGTCATGCCGCACAGCTTCTGGGATCTTAATTCCCGGACCAGGAATTGAACCCAGGCCCTCGGCAGTGAGAACACGGAGTCCTAATCACTGGACCACCAGGGAATTCCTGAAACTAGTATATTCTTAATAAACGCTGGCTATCATCTTTCTCTTCTGTATTAAAGAGATGAACTGTTTTTTAATTCCTTTTTTTCTCTAAAATGAATTCTAACCATTTAAATAATTCACAATTTGAAATAGTATTATCAAGTTTAATTGTTCTTCAGTTATGCTAATCTACATGAATCTCCACATTTCCCTTTTTTCAAATCAATTCCTATGCGTTCTAAAACACTTTCACCTATGTTCAGATGAGCAACTGAACATTCAAGTAACAACTAAAATACGTAAGTAGTTTATAGCAGTGCTTCTCAAACTTTCATTTCCATGTAACCACCCAGGAATCTTGTTAAAATGCAGATTCTGATTCAGTAGGTCTAGGACTGAGGCCTGAGACTCTGTGCTCCTAATTAACTCCCAGATGACACTGTTACTAGACCACAGACTACACTTAAGAGCAGCAAGGAACTTAAAGTAGGGTATATAGTAGGTTATTACAAAACTTTAGAGCTGGAAAGGACTTTACAAAATGTATAATCCATCTAAAAACACAGAGAGGCTTCCCTGGTGGAGCAGTGGTTAAGAATCCGCCTGCCAATGCAGGGGACACAGGTTCAAGCCCTGGTCTGGGAAGATCCCACATGGCGCGGAGTAACTAAGCCTGTGCGCCACAACTACTGAGCCTGCGCTCTAGAGCCTGAGAGCCACAACTACTGAGCCCACGTGCCACAACTACTGAAGCCTGTGCGCCTAGAGCCCGTGCTCCACAACAGGAGAGGCCACCACAATGAGAAGCCCGCGCACCGCAACAAAGAGTAGCCCCCTCTTGCCGCAACTAAAGAAAGCAGGCGGGCAGCAATGAAGACCCAACGCAGCCAAAAATGAATGAATTAATTAATTAATTAAAATAAAAACAGAGAGAACTTAAGGGTCCTAAGCAAGGTCACTATAGCTAGTAGTAGAGCCAAAGAAAATCCAACTTATCCTAACAACAGATTCCGTGCACTTTCCACTACACCAGTGCTTCTCAATCTTCAATTATTTATATGTAATTACAAGGCAATTAAATCTATATAGGGAACCTGAAATCCTTCAAATGTGTCATGCTCCAATCGTTCCTTCTTCGAGTAACCTATCGTATTATTAAATTATGGCAAGATTTGCCAATCAAGGTTGAAATTATATCAGTCACATCTACACTACGGGAAAATGAATAACACATGCAAATTCTCCTTCTGAAATTAAGAAATCCTACTCCCTGATGTTTTGACCAGTCTATTTTAGAGAGAGACTTATCCATCTGATTACCAAAATATAGCAAAAGAAAAAAACTAAAGGAATTTTGCCTGAGAAGAAGTCTGATGAGATTTCACTAGGGATAAACTTATGACTAAATTTCACCATAGGACCCAAAATATCTATCCTAGTAAAGGTTATGCACAATCCTTCTGTACTCCTCTGCCCTTAATCATTGAAGGAACAATATCATATCTGGAACCAACACCCTTTGGACAAGTGAAGAGTCCCACTTTCAGACAGATGACTGAAAGTAGAGCACATAAATATTAAGACATTACATTTGATAAGGAATAAAGAAAGAATGAGTACCTTTGAACCATCTCTCCTAAAATTTCTACTTTGTTTTGATTTAAAAGAAATTAAAACAATCCAGGCAAGAGAAGGAAGACATTAATTTTGGCAGTTCTTGAAACAGTATACCAAATTTCCAATGTTAGCCATTTTTAATCAACTCACTTTTTAAAACAAAAACTTCTAAACAAAACCTTTATATCATTACCACAAATGAGAGAAATGGATGACTTGCCATAAATAAAAGATAACAGTATATATGTCAATCCCAATCTCCCAATTTATAAAAGAATGTAAAAAAGAGTATGTGTATATGTATATGTATAACTGATTCACTTTGCTGTACAGCAGAAACTAACACAACATTGTAAATCAAGTATACGCCAATAAAAATATTTTTTAAAAATATATATATATACACACAACAGTAAAGATAACAGTAGAATATCATTAAATTCTACTAGAGAATGTTGCCCACAGAATGTTCTGAGCCTGAGCCCCTCTTTGTTAAAAAGGGAGAATGTGTTCAAGAGGTGCTAAGGGCTTATGTTTATAGATACAAGGAAAAGGATTGAAAGAGAAAAACGGAAAACGTTTTTATGCAATTTGATGTTATTTAATGCGTTGTCCTGAACACCTTATATTCATCCCAAGTATCTGAATGTGACACACTTTGAGAAACACTACACCACACCATGTTGTTTCTTAATTGATATTTCTCTCTGGTTAATCCCCTAAATAGCTTAAAATTCTATTGACAGGAAATGAATATTGTATTTAATTCCCCAGAGCACCTAGTCCAGTAACTGGTACACAGTAGGCACTTAATGATACGTTTAAGTGAACCAAAAAGATAAGTCATTAAAACAAGCAATTTATTTAGAATTGTTGATTTCTCAGAGCTGAAAACACTAATGAGGTCACCTACTAGTTCAACTTACTCATTTAAAGATGTGATTGTTAAGTATTGAGACAGTAAGTGACTAGCCTAATCAGAAGTGTTTTTAGGGACTCTGAAATTTCTTAGTTCTCATTCTAACAGCTGTGCAGGCAGATGTCAAATGAATGGCTTAAGGCAAAGGAATCCTTCTGACATTTTATTTAGGGTCAGAAGGACAAGAGATTGGCAGGGAGGAAGCAGGGAAGGGCTATACACATTTAGGAAGATAACTTGCCCAAAAATATTCCACAAGAAGTAAGGAGAAATCTTAGGCTGGCAAAGATACTCACCCAGAATTCCACCCACATTGCTAAGACTGTCCCAGGTTAAAGGGTAGAGAGGCAGAGGATACTCTCAAGGAAGGTGGCTGTGTTCAGAACCTTCCTTAGTGAGAATTTTCTAAACTTCTTTTATCATTACAAGAATTGTCCCATGCCTGGAATCTCAAACATTTGTTGACTTCACTAGTTTCCTCCCAAATCCCCACCCTCATTCCTGAACTAATTAGAAGTATTACACATGTTCCAAGACTGAAAGAAGAGTGGTAATAAAAATATAAAACACAAGTATCCCTTGAGCCGAAAACCTTGTTTCTAAACCCTCGACTTAATGATAAAATGGAGGCCTTTTCTAGCCCGCAGGAAAAGATTTAAATTTGAGGACTAAAGCAGAGTCAGCTTTCTCAGCAAATGTGCTTTAAAAATGAACTGGCAACATTAAGTATGAAAAATAAAGATTTATTTTGATTGTAAATGATATAACTTAAGTTTTAAAAAGAGAGGTAGGGTATGGTTATTATAGGATATCTAGACATCTCAGTGTATCAAAAACTGGCCAGATATAGGGCCACTACAGGGACAAGAGGAACTAGAACCTGGGAGTTGACCACACAGTCAGGATTATCTCTGCCTCTTCACTCTGCGAGTGGATCTCATTCTCTCCAGCTAAACATAGGTTATCTATCTACATGGTGTGGGAGATGCAAGGGTGAGCATGACCTTTGGTAGGTTAGAACTCCTGTCTGCCCCTGGATATACTGCCATAGTCAGTGGGATGGGGCATTATAATTGACTACATCTGGATTAAGTCCCCACCTCAATAAACAAGGGTAGAATATTATGTTCAGTAATCTCAACAAAAGCACAATGGTATGTGTTGGGGGAGGAAGGGGGTCTGTTAACAGAAATGAGAGAAGTATATAGAACAGAGAAAAGTAAGATCACATTTTAATTCAATTTCACAATGACAGTGACAGTTTTCCCTTTCAGTTGTGTACAACCAATTCCTTAGCATACCAATAGATTTATTCATGCAGGGGAAAATAGGTTTGCTTAGTTCTTGAGGAAGAGTAACTTTTTCATCAGTCATGGGTGATGAAAAGCACCCATGGTGAAAAGCACCAAGTCATGGGTGATGAAAAGCACCTCAACAGAGGTGCTTAAACACAGCCATAATTCAGTACCAATAAATTAAGAATAACAAATCAAAAATATATATATTACATACTACTTCATGTGCTTAGAATGATTTTAATTTAGCTACAATATACAGCACAACATATTTTCTTCAAGATGCTTTTTTATTCTTGGAAATAGAGATTTCCTAGAATATCTTTTCAAGGCCAAATGTAACCATATGTTTATAAACATGCTATGAATTTATATAATGATGGGATATTGGGATAATTTTCACAATTCACTTAATTACCCCACTGAATTGAAAAGATAAGAATTCAATCCATTATTTAAAAAACTTTGACTTAAGCAGAAAAATATGCTTATGGAATAATGAGTATAAAAGTAAGAAAGCATGGGGATGATGATGGATAAAGTGATATATTCTACAAGTAGTTCAAGAGGCTTTTGATAGCATTCAATCTGTTTAACGTACTAGAAAAAGAATGTATTTAAAGCTCAAATTCAATTGCTATTTCCAACCAAGGAATTTTTTAGCATCAAAGCACATGTTTACTCATATTCTTTCATTAAAACTTCTTTTGATACTGAACAATTAGATTTGAAAATAAAATAAGAGGGCTTCCCTGGTGGCGCAGTGGTTGAGGGTCCACCTGCCGATGCAGGGGACGCGGCTTCGTGCCCCGGACTGGGAGGATCCCACGTGCCGTGGAGCGGCTGGGCCCGTGAGCCATGGCCGCTGAGCCTGTGCGTCTGGAGCCTGGGCTCCGCAGCGGGAGAGGCCACAGCGGTGAGAGGCCCGCGTACCGCAAATAAATAAATAAATAAATAAAATAAGAAAGAAAAGTAACTTCATAGAAGTGTATTTCCCTCTTTTTTTCCTTGTAAATAACAGATATTAAATCATGTTGGTGACTCAGTAGATGGCACTGTTCTCATTAAATTAAAATGGATCTAATACAAAAAACAGGGCACAAAAACTTAACCAACACTAATGTGCTTTCACCCAAAAATATAAAACAATATCCTGAACATCTGTATTAATTAATGCATTGAAACAATCAAATCTTAAATACAGTGAATGATTATTTACAAAACATTTACTTCCTTCCTACTGCAGCTTGACTAGAATTCTATAATTTTTCTTTTGGAAATATTAATGAGTGATCTAATAACACCTCTACTGAAAAATAAATTGGTTCTCTTTCCTCTAATTAAAATGTGAAATAACAGTACTTTCTATTTCTTTTAACAGTGCCTTTATTAGGGAATAATGTTTTCAAAATACTAACTAGGCTGCCATTATCAAGTTTTGAATGTACAGTTACAAATATTTTCTTCTCAAACATCACTCACTGCATTTACTGACTTGCAGTTACTTAACTTCCTCTGAGTTAGCTACGGTCACTTAAGCTCCTTATTGGCAGAGAGTACATCTTACACTTTATAGATCCCACAGTGACTCTCAAAAAACACCTACTGAAAAAAGACACGAAATAAAATTAATCACTAAACATAGTATACAGCAACAAAATGTATTCAATAATTATTTACTGAGTAGGGTATACATCAATGAACAAAAGCAACAAAAGTGATACCAATAAAACCTATTGCCCAGATCAGTAATTTAACTCGGAGATTTTATATTCAAGTTCTGAGGTGATGAGTTTATTATTCCCATAATCACATAGAGGAAATGATCCACATAACTTAAACTAGGTTGTATGACTAGCCCTAGGGCATCGAAGTGACCGTTTACATTTAGTCAGTCATTCAACAAATATTTTCTGTGAACCTACAATGTACTGTCAAGCTCCAAACAAATCCCTAGGGATTTAAACAGGAATCAAGGCAATCCTCCTAGATTGATCAGCTCTGCATCCCACCCTCTCTCATTTTCTTGCTCTATATCTGGACAAAACAGGCCTCTGGAAGATTCCAGATGAAAGCAATTCAGTATTAAATAGCCTTACCTATTTATCCATTAGGGCTTAGCATTAGTCACCCTTCCAGACCAAGTAATGACATAGAGCCACTGCTGCCAAAGCTGCACCACCATCCCAAGTCCCCTAGACTGCTAAACAAATCTAAAGATAAGATACCACCTCTAGGCTCTAATGCTGCTCTGGAGTCTCAGCTTTCTCTAACCTAGTATGCACAAGATTCCAGGGTTGGATTCTGCTTTAGTGCCTGCTTCTGTTTTCTTACCAGTTCTTTATCTGGGGGTCTAAATTCATATCCCAGGACTCTGCTAAATGGCAAAATTTGGCTCCAAGGTAATAATTACATCCCTTCATGATGTTTACCTATATTGAATTTCCTGAAATGCCCTGCCTGATTGGCGCTAGCTCCATTTAAAAATGTAGTGCTCACAACACTTTTAAAGACAACCTAGCCTGCCATACCTTTTGGTTACTCTCTTACCTATGGGATTTATTTTCCAAAGTCCACATCTACAGGCAAAACTATGCTACAAAGTTTCAGAGAGGCTAAGTCTCTGTTAAGTCTCACATTCCTTAACTATCAACAGCCCTGTGTTGCCAAGAGAAATGTTGTCATTGCCCCAAAATGTGATGTCCTCTGCCTTATTCTACAAAATATTTAGGAGTCTATAAACACTCTTAAGCCTCTAAAACTCAAAATATCTCCAGTTCAGAAAACAAACCAACAAACAAAAGCTGACTGACTACCTCCCAGGGCTGTGCCTGATTAAAGATCTTCCAGATGAAGAAGAAATTCCTTCAAGGAGCTCAACCTAGTGGGGTCAAAAGGTTTACATTAACTTAACAGTACAGATAGTTTAGGAACCCATACAACCTAGACTGGGAAAAAAGTAGACAATAAAAAAATACTATCTGCTTACTATATGTCAGAGACACAGTCGATACAATTCCTTAGTTATTTTTATTCCCTCATAAAACAGCCTAGCTATCTTCTAAAGTCAGTTGCAGAATTAAGAAAATACCCAAGATACAAGGATTTATGTCTCTTTTATGCCCACCTATTTGATTAAATGGAAATATCTCTTCAATGAGTGCTATTAAATACCTGAATGGATTTCAGTGAAATAGTGGAATCTCTTTCTCCAGAGACTTTTAAAAGTAGGCTAAAGATAACTCAAATGTCAAAAATACTTTTAAGGTTCTTTAAGGCAAGAAGACGAATTAACTAAATTCCCAGTAATATAAAATTTAAAGGTAGGGGAATGAAGGAAGACTTTTTTTAAAAAAAATGACATGAGATGATATGAGTTCAGTTGGTGTTAAAATTATTATCACTCCTAATGAAGAAAGAAGAATCTTTAGGATTGATAAACTGATGGTATTAAAAAACAGAAAATCCTAAAATAAATAGAAAGTAGAAAAATGAATTTTCTTTTTGCTTTTTCTTTCATTTTTCTCTTATATTGTTTTTCTCCTGAAAGTCTTGAAAGAATTTCTCAAATCTAGCACTATATTTTAGTTTCATGTTTTCAGTATTTCCTTACTTTAAATCTCAGATTATTTATGTATAGTAAAATGACTAAAATGAAATTAAGGATAAAAAAGGTAAGTTATTATCTGTTAGTTCACACACAAAAGCAAGGGTTTGGAGTCAAAATTTTCTGTTCAAGTATTTCCTGTGTTTTGTAGTTTTATGCGTGATATCTTTTGCTACTGTTCTTGGTTTTTAAAAATTAGGGTAATAATAACTGGTTACAACAATAAAAATCATTAACATTTTACAACTGTCATCTTTTTATATTCAATCATAACAGTCACATAAGGTTCAACAAGTCTGTTGCCAAATTATATAAAAGTAAATCAAGGTTCAAAACAGTTATTCATCTATCCAAAGATGGTAATTTTAAAAGGGAAGAAGTTAGAGTGGATAATTTCTAAAGCCCTTTTCAGTCCTAACATTTTATGACTATAGTGTGTGTTTCAAGCCCTTGCTTTGCTTTTGTCACTCAGTACTAAAAATGGCATACCAGAGGATATGCTATTTTTCTTACATTGGAAATGCTTACTTTGTGGCATTTAACTTAAATTTAGAGTGAACTTTTGGCAACTACTAGAACAGATCAAAAGCTACTACTACCAAAAAAAGGTAAAAAAAAACAAAACCAAAAACAAACCAAAAAATCCTTTGATTCTTATTTCCAATGGTCATATATTTCAAAGAAACAAAGCCTAATTCCTCTACAATTAAACACCAATGAATTATAGGTAAGAATATGGCGGTATTGCAATAGTAAAGCAAACTTTACCTTATACTTTGAAACATAAAATACTCTCTTGTTTTAACTGTAAAACTGTTAACATATTAGTCATAAGATTGTTTAACAGCTCATCTCAGTGTTCAGTGCCTTCATAGTTTGAGACAAAATCTTATGTTAATCAGCAGTTATATGATTTTAACTAAAAATTTGAGAAACATCTCCCCATTCCTAATCATTTTTCTTTTACCAAATGAACAAAAGAAAACAAATTGTTAGGTCCTCTTATTCATATCTCAAGAATTTAGATAAAAGTATTCTCTAAAGTATTTTAGCTCTCTAGTTTTATATTAAGAAGTAATACTTGAGGTCTAAGATTCCTGGTACCACCATGTAACAATTTGACCCTGTGGAAACAAATGGGACTAGCAAATAATAACCCTCATTCCTAGGCAAGGTATAAAAAGTTCCTGCACCCTTTCCTACAAGATGGATTACATTTTTTTCCCTTAGATAAAATGAGTAACTTCTGCAAATTCTGTGTTGAAAGATCTCTTATTTCTCTTTTTCATGTTTGATATGTTTGTCCCCATATATAGATTATAGGACAAATCAATCTCCTAGTTTTCTAAACAAGGCAAAAAGAAGTTGTCACTGGACCCCACAATTTCTTCCATAGAGAAAGGTCAGAACACTTCCTTTTGCTGGAGCAGTCATTTGCTAGTATCTACAGATGCCTGGACACAGATTAGAGGCAAAACTCTCCTGTTGGTCAACCTACAATCTTTAAGCTAACAAAGCTAGTTCTCAGTACAAGGACTTTTTGGACAATTCCCACCTTCAGGTGGGTACAGAAAAGTAGAGGTATTGTTTACATTCCTTTGGATAGGAAATAAAGGGTGGGAGAAATCCTTTTCATAGGTTTTTGTTTCCTAGTGTACTGAAATTTAAATCTCATTGTGATCAAAAGAATCAAAGTACATCCAGTCCAGAGAAAAGCAGTTCCAGCATCCCTAAAATTGTCAGTCTCTAGAACAAATATGTTTCAACATTAGCCCACAGAATAAAGAAAGTTAAGAAGTCAAAAAATAATTTAGTCCAAATACAACTTGGAATAAAATTGCTAATTAACTTAGGTGGTTAATTAACCTAGGTGCTAATTTAACCACACTCATCAGGATTATCTCCCCTAAGTGTTAGAGCAGGCAGTTAGCCAGATGTGAGCAGAGAAGTTAGTTCTCAGTGAGCATGTCACAGGTCATGTGACAGGAAACCATACATCTTGTGATAACAGGGGTCCTAGAGGCAAAGAAAGAAAGGCAGAAACCTCCAGAATCTGAAAGTAACCTTTTGCTCATTATTCCCTCATTTCCACAGAATCAGCCTTGCAACCAGAGCAGTACCCATCATGCACCTGATGCCATGACAGATCCAAGAAGACCAAATAAGGACAAAAATTTCCCCTCCCTTCAGGAAGGTGGAGCTGGGATAAAAACCAGGACATTACCCCCAAAACTCCTCCCTCCTCAATGAATATTCCACCCAATCATTTTCACATCCCATATAACCATCTTGCTAAAAGGAACTCTGGGGCGCACCTGAGCCTGCCGGCTTTCCCTTCGGAGAGTTGTACTGTCGCTCAATAAATCCTCACTTTGTTTACTTGGCCTCTATGTCTCATCTCTGAATTCTTTCTGTGATGAAACAAGAACCTACCCTGCACTAACATAAGGAGGAAAATCCTTAATATATAGGGAGAAGTACATCAAAACCATAATAGCCTGGTGGAAACTCACTGTAGCTAGGAGAGGGAAGCATAGGGGGAAGAGATGCTCTACTCTTGAAGGAGCAGGAATACATGCTAGTTCCAGCCTTACAACTAGAAGAGGGAAAGGAACACTTGTAAAGGCCTTAATCCCTATATCCAGGTACACAATGCCTGCCTACTGGGACTTAACGATAACATTAGTTGATAGCACGAGAGTGAATTATATACACTTACATGTATGTATGTATGTGTGTGTGTGTATATATATATATATATATATATATGTACACATACCTTTAAATACATACATAACAAATACATACATACACATAAAGTATTATTCCTATCTCACACTAGCCTAGAACCCCTAACTCCTTCCTTAGGTCATACATCGTTGTCAGCAAAGGGATTATTAAGAAGATTCTCTCTGGTTTAGAACTTGTACCCTCTCAATTTCAAAGTCCTAAAACCATATTTATATATAGAAAAAAATAAAAGGTAAATTTAAATGTAATTCAAAACTATCTTGGCCTGGGGAGAGGGGCTGAAGAATCTTAAAATGTCACCAAATTTTAGAAGTGATCGGGATTTCAGAGATAAACTAGGAGTTCAACTCCACTATTTAAAAAGTGAATATCATATGACATTGTTTATATGTGGAATCTGAAAGAAAAAAAAAAAAAGACAGAAATGAACATATTTCCAAATCAGAAAGAGACTCAAAGACACAGAAAAAAAACTTATGGTTACCAAAGGGGAAAGGAGGGTGGGAGGAGGAATAAATTAGGAGGCAGTGATTAACATATACACACTACTATGTATAAAATAGATAACCAACAAAGGACCTACTCTATAGCACAGGGAACTTTACTCAATATTATGTAATAACCTATAAGGGAAAAGAATCTGAAAAAGAATATATATATATATATTCAGTTATATATATATAACTGAATTGCTGGCTATACACCTGAAACTTACACAATACTGTATATCAACTATACTTCAATAAAATTTTTTTTTTAATAAAATAAAAAGTGAAGAAACTAAAGCCCACAGGGATTTTCCCAATGTCATACAACTAAGTAATGAAAGAGTCAGGGCTGAAACTAAAGTTATTCAGTTCTTAGCTGATGAATATAATAATTGTACTTGCTAGCTCATTAAAAAAAATTTTTTCCAGAAGTGTAGATTCAAAAACAAAAAATTACTATTATTTAAGTTCTCTTCCCTGACAATAAATTAACATTAGCTTCCCATACCCTACAAAGCAGAAATTCCCTGCCTAACTTTGAATGTTGTAAAGTTAAACCTATGTGTCCCTTTAAACATACCAATAGTCATAATCATCATAATTACAACATTGATTTTGGGCCAAACTAGAATTTAAGAAAAAGAAATCTGACAAGCAGTATTCAAGCTAGATAACCTTAACAAATATATTTAATTTGTATATTTATACATAAAGTATATCAGGCAAGGCCTAAGAGCAAGTTTTTCAAATTTGTAAACTACACCATGCAACCAATTCATTTAAGATTATTTGGGTTGGACTGTGTAATCGTTCAAGATTATCCAGTTTATAAATAGAGAAAAAAATTTTTTTCACCTAGCTAATATTACTTAATTTTGAAATGTCAAACACCCAGCATTAAATCTCATATTAGTTGCTTCTGTCTGAAAAGTGACTTTCAATAAGTTAAACTAACACAATAAGAAACAGTATGCCAAAAAATGCATGCATCTTATACCAGTTTAGCAGATTTCTTTCATCAAGACACCAAATTCATTGTCTAGGAAACCTGTCAAGTCCAGGTAAAACAGACCTATGATGCTCAAAGTACCACTGTGCTCTGAAAGATGTCCATTGTTACCAAAGAGAAGGAGTCTCAGCCCACAGTTCAGTGATTTGCTCAAACTTGTTATATCTCAGTAGGAAAGAAAAATGTAATCAAAAAAGTACATAACACTTAGCTACGGAACATCAGCAAAAGGAACGGATGATACATTTACAATAAAAAGAACCAAATGCTTTATACTATGACTGCTATGATAAATCTCATTTTTATGAATGGATATGGTTGTTGGCATATAATATACCCTCTCCTTGTGATAATTTAATACCTTTCCAAATTAAACAAAATCTGACATACACACTTACCCTTCTCCTCTTCCTCCCCACTTTATAGATGACTCACCCAACACAAAAATTAGCCAGAAAACAGCAAATTTTACTTCTTACACATAGTTTGTTATAAAATTTGAGGAAAAGATTTAATGACATACATGCCAAGGAATAATGCTAATACTTTTAACTGGTAAAAAAAAAATTCTTGGCTTACAATCATTAGCACTTGTAAAGGAGTAATTATTATCAATCAAGATTTAATTGTAGCATACTAAAAATATACTAAAAAGTACTATTTATTTTTTTGTATCCTTACTTGTATGAAAAAGCATCTAAATATAAGTGTATTTAAAAATGTGTGATGAGAGCATAAATTAAACATAAACTCTTAAAAACAGAAAAACAAGGGTGAGGCCAAAGTAGAGCCAGGAATAAAGCTAAAAATGTACCATAAATGTAAACCCATTGCTGTATGTTTTAATAGATGTATATATTAGAAGACATGTTTAAATATATCCAGGTACTGGTATATGTATAAAATGTTTTTTAAAAAGTTATACTAGAAATTTACAGTGACTACCTTTAAAGAAAAGGACAAGGGATTGAGGTTGAAAATTTTTTCATTTTAAACATTTCTGTGCTATACTGAATGTATGTATATATTAAATACAAATAAATCAGAAAGTACTAAGCAGACCATGAAAAAAGCATTAGATAGCCACAACAACAAAATTAAGGCTCAAGGGTCTGGAAAATACAGAGGATTACAGAGTACTGAATACATAGTGGGAGAATGTGATGTTTCTGTAGGAAATGGACAGTAAGGGAAGCAGAAAGGATAAAATGTTATTTACTACATCAAAATGTTAGATGTGCGATCAAAGCAAGTCACCCTAAGAAAAAGACTACTAAGTACTTCTAAATTCCTCTCAGCCTTTTGTTTCAACCAGTAGCTAGCTGTAAGACTTAAGAAAGCCACATACACTGAGACTGAAGCTTCACTTAAATAAAAGGGAATGACTACATTAGTGGTACCCAAGACCAATTTTTTTTTTTAAGTTTAAGTCATTCTCAGTAAACTCAGAAAAGTAAATGACAATGTATTGAGTTTTTCTATAAAGCTAACTTTATTAAACTTAGAGGACTTTTTTATTCAGTGACTTCGTCCTTTTTTATACGTTCAAACATTCCTTTATGACGGTGATAGCTGATAACAGTTGGGTTTTTATTATGCTCTTAGAAAAATAAAAAGTTGGCACTTCTTTGTCCATCCTCCAAACTTTTTAATACATTTTACTAGTCCATGAAATCCAAAATTTTAGAAACCACTAAAGTATATGCTAAAGACAGGTATGTTTTGAGTCCAATGAAAGGTTTAAATCGCCCTGTATTTTAATAAGGAACCACATTTATACAGTGATAGCTATCTATTTCCCCAGAGGTACAAAGATGAATAGCAACTTGAGAAATTGTCAGGAAATTGTTAAGAATATATGTTCATGCCTCCTGAATGCTTCAAATGGAACATGTACTTAATTTATTCATCAAGTACTTACTGTGTACCTACGCTGACAGTAATGTAAAACATTAATATAATAAAAACTTGCTGTGGTCTCCTTAAACTCTGAATAGCAGAACCAAGGATTTGTCAGTGGGCAAGAAAAGCCAGACTAGAAATTACTACCATTTGCGATTAGAAAGAGACATACAAGTGTCCAATGAAAAAAATGCAAGCAGTCAAGCAAAATTACCAAGATGAGTTGGCCAAAGTGGTGGTGATGAATCAGACATGATACGTATTACTGGAACCAAAGTACTAAAAAAGGGTTTGGTCATAAGACATAAAGAAAAATATTAGAACTGGGATGTAAAATAAGAATATAACTAGAACTGGGGTGTAAAATAAGAATATTCTAAAAATATTAGAACTGGGATGTAAAGTAAGTTACTGACTTAGGATTGTTTACATTTCCTTTATCTAGAAAGAAGTTGATGCTATATTAAGGTCTGACCTAACTTTCAAATGAGCATTTAACAGGCTCAGATGAAAACTTTAGAGAGCTAAAAGGAAAAGGGGTGAAGTCATTTAAATGAAACCTAGTATTCAGAAATAATAAAGAAAGAATTCTTCATTCCTGCTTTTGGGACAGAAGTGAAACCATCAACAAAGAATTAGGTTAAGTATATAATAAACCCACTAAGTACCAAACCTTGTATATTAGTATGAGGCTTAAATTACATCTTAATTTAATGTGCTCAAAATTAGCCATCCTAGATGTTACACCCTATATTATTCTTTAAAATTACGTTTCTAGCATTCAAAAAACCAAGTTCATTAAGTCTTATAATTAAAATTTGTTAGTCTTAGAGAGGTCTAGAGGATTACATTTTGTTTAATAAGCTCTTCACAGATTACGATTAAATCCTTTAAGAAAAAAAATTATATGTGCCTCCCCACTAAAATCTGTAAACATCCTAATCCCCGGAATCTGGGAATATGTTATTTTACATAGCAAAAGGGATTCTGCAAATGTAATGAAAATTATGGACCATGAGATGGGGAGATTATCCTGGTTTATCTGAGTTGACCCAATCTAATCACCTGAGTCCTTAAAAGAGGGTACCCTGGGCTTCCCTGGTGGCGCAGTGGTTCAGAGTCCGCCTGCCGATGCAGGGGACACGGGTTCGTGCCCCGGTCCGGGAGGATCCCACGTGCCGCGGAGCGGCTGGGCCCGTGAGCCACGGCCGCTGAGCCTGCGCCTCCGGAGCCTGTGCTCCGCAACGGGAGAGGCCGCACCGGTGAGAGGCCCTCGTACCGCAAAAAAAAAAAAAAAAAAAAAAAAAAAAAAAAAAGAGGGTACCCTTCTCAATTGTTTTCAAAGAAAGAAAACAGGATGGATGGTAGTATAAGAAGGACACAATCCATCATTGTTGGCTTTAAGGATGGAAGGAGGCCATGAGCCAAGGAATGCAGGCAGCCTCTAGAAGCTAGAAAAGGCAAGGAATCAGATTCTCCCCTATAGCCTCCAGAATGGAATGCAGCCCTGTTGACACCTTGGCTTTAGCCCAGTGAGACCCATGTTTTGACCTATAACACTATAAGCTAACAAATTTGTATTGCTCAAGCCATCTGTGTGATAATTTGTTACAGCAGCAACTGAAAATATATATTCTATAACTTCAGTTTTATAAATTATTTTAACTTAGCCTATTTTTAGAAATAATACACATACAGACATATATAAAGCAAATTACTAGACTAAAAATAAGATAACCTGAATTCTAGCCACAATCTGACAGCTAAATATCTGTGTGACCTTGGATAAACCATTTCTTCACCACTGGGACACCAATTTCCTCATCAGTAATATGAAACCCATAAGCAATTGTTATGAAATAAATCAAAGCAGCAATTATAGTCAATCCTAGACTCCGGAAACCTGAGGATTAAACAGAATATAGAAATAGTTATTAATTTAAGATTATGTTAATGAGAACAGCATTACATAATTAATTCCATTTATAACAATGAATTCTATACTAAATGATATGAGCAATTATAAGAATGACTTAAAATGAAGGATCAAATTTCAAGGCTGAGCAAACAAAGATTTTTTTGAAAGGAAGCCACATAAAAAAATATATGGGGGGCTTCCCTGGTGGCACAGTGGTTAAGAGTCTGCCTGCCGATGCAGGGGACACGGGTTTGTGCCCCATTCTGGGAAGACCCCACATGCCGCAGAGCGGCTGGGCCCGTGAGCTATGGCCGCTGAGCCTGCACACCCAGAGCCTGTGCTCTGCAACGAGAGAGGCCACAACAGTGAGAGGCCCGCGTACCGCAAAAAAAAGTATATATATATATATATATATATATATATATATATATATATATATGGGTCTGATGAGTATCATTATCTAAGACAGACAGTAAAATCAGATTTTTTTCACTCTCACACCTCATTATTCAAATTTTCATTATTCTGAGAATTTCACAGAAAAATTGTTTCTGATCTTCAAGACTGTATATTGTCTTCTTCATGTATTCTCCTCACTGTATTTCAGTACTTTTTGTACCAGAGATCAATTACAACACGGTATTTATGTCATTTCTTAAAATAAATTCTAAGTGGGAGTACATGTTACCATGATGCTATAGTTCCTCAGGAATCAATAAACATTCAGTTTTATACAGTGAAACTTTCTAGCACACAGTAGTAAAGATTACCATAATTCTTCAACTGGAAACCTATCCCACGTTAGTTTGAGAGATTTCATTTAGTGGGGGTGGGGGGGGAGTCATTTTTTTCAGGTGAAGGTTTTTAGTAATTTTTCAAATAAATTACTAAACTGCTTCTAAAATAATGATTATTATTAAATGTCTCCAGTGGATAGTAATTAGTATGCAGCCAGGTCAAAGAAATATTCTCAAACCAAAATGAGATTCAAGGGCAAGAGGATTATCATAATTTGGAATTCCACAACTATAAGATACATTAATAACTCACATAACTGGAAAATAACTCAGTTTTAAGGGATTTATTCCACACATAATTCTGAAGTAGAATACACTTTTAAAAGTCAAGATGATTTTTGATGACAGCCTTGTTTAAACACACTTAAATCACAGAATCCAGTGGATTCAGAAGGGAACATACAGATAATCTGACAGTGAGACCTTACTTTTCTTGTAATTTAATACTTTGATTTTATTTGCGAGAAAACACGTAGGCTTCGAAAACTTCAAAACTATGCCTTCAAAAACTATGTAGCATGTTCCATCTTATAATTTAATGTAAAAATGTATCTTCTTTTCCTTAGAATATTTCCCTTAGAAATCATCATAATTCTGCCAATACAACTTTCCTAAAGATGACATAATTTACATAAGCAGTCATTCTATTTACAGGTGTCAAGTATCTCAGTCATTGTTCACTTAAATCAGTGATGACTTGTGTTTTATTTTAAAGTGGTAATTACAAGTTGCTTTTGCATTAAACCATCGCTTTGCCATTATATTCTCAACAAAGCTTGGGAAAACATTGTAATATCTTAGTATTCATTAAACATTATCAGTTTGTTTTTTTAATTAAGACATGTAACAAATGCTTGAAGTAGAAGCCTTTGTATATTCTAGCACCCAAAGATACTATGACAGTTGCCATGAAGGAACACCAATTTAAAATGGTAATGAAATAAAACATGTCAAGGTAGTCTGACATATGTAATCTGACATATATGTAATCTGACATATCTGACATAACAGTACAACAGTACTTCTGTTATTCTTTAATGAAGTCAATGTTAAATGTTCAATGTATTTAATATAAAACTATATAAACAGACTTTTAAAACTATTTTTTAAATGCAGAAATTAAAATTTTTGGATCCAAAAGTTAGTCTTACACTAATCTCTCAAAATCTTATATTGATCCGAATAAAAACTAGTTTCATTCCATTTTTTTGATCAGGATATATATCTGCAAAAGAATATTTAGTGGGATTATTTAGATATTCCCGATTGTCCTTCCATTTCCATTCCCATAGTTTTTTTGCAATCCCTTCATAAGAAAAATTCTGCCTTTGAAAATATTCTGTCTTAAACTTTCTATCAAAATGGTATAGTGAGTGGGACTTCCCTGGCGGTTCTGTGATTAAGACTGCGCTTCCAGGGCTTCCCTGGTGGCGCAGTGGTTGAGAGTCCGCGGGCTGATGCAGGGGACGCAGGTTCGTGCCCTGGTCCGGGAAGATCCCACATGCCGCCGAGCGGCTGGGTCCGTGAGCCATGGCCGCTGAGCCTGCATGTCCGGAGCCTGTGCTCTGCAACGAGAGAGGCCACAACAGTGAGTGGCCTGTGTACCGCAAAAAAAAAAAAAAAAAAAAAAAAAAAAAAAAGACTGCGCTTCCAATGCAGGGGGTGAGGGTTCAATCCCTGGTTGGGGAACTAAGACCCACATGCCACGCAGCACAGCCAAAAAAAAGAATGGTGTAGTGAGTTTATACAGACTCATCGCATCAGTTCCAAACACACGGTAGTGACAGAAAAGAAAAAAGAAAACTGGGAAGGGGGAAAAAAAAAAAAGATATTTAGTGACGCTTAAAAAAAAAAACTCAATTGAAAAATGGGCAAAAGATTTAAAAAACTTAAACAGATATTTCACCAAATAGTATACAGGGATGGCAAATAAGCACATTTTTAAAGATGTTCAACATCATTAGCCAATAGAGAAATGCAAATCACAATGAGATACCAGTACATTCCTAAAAGAATGACTAAAATAAAAAATACTGACACAAACAATACTAGTGAGGATGCAGAGCAACTGGAACTCTCATACATTGTTGGGGGACAAAAATGGTACAGCCACACGGAAAACAGTTTGGCCGTTTTTTAAAAAGTTAAATATACACTTACCATAGGTCCCATCAATCCCACTCCCAGGTATTTACCCTAGAGAAATGAAAACGTATGTTCACCTACCCTAAAGAAATGAAAACATATGTTCACAAAAACCTGTACGTGAATTTTTAGAGTTGATCTGTTAAAAAAACAAAAAACCCAAATGTCCTTCAACTGGTGAATGGATAAACAAACCATGGTACATCTGTACAATGAAATACAACTCAACAATAAAAAGAAATGAACTACTGATAAATGCAACAACGTGGATGAATCTCAGAAGCCATTATGCAGACTGAAAGAAACTAGTCTAGAAAAGGTTAAATACTGTACGATTCCATTGAAATAACATTCTTGAAAAGATACAACTACAGTGACAAAGAACAGATCAGTAGTTGCCAGAAGTTATAGTCAGGGAGAAGGTGACCAAAATGACATAGCACAAGGGAGGTTTTTGGTAGGATGAGATTGTTCTGTATCCTGACAGTGGTCATGGCTATGTGAATTCATATATGTATTAAAATTTACAGAAGTGTACCAAAAAAGTCAATTTTACTCAACATTCATTTAAAAATATATTTATATTAATAGTACATAAAATACTTATTTTATATAGTTATATACTTATATTTTATATTTATGTATACATACTTGTGTGTGTGTGTATGTACATATATACACACACAAACATACAGCTGACCCTTGAACAACGTAGGGTTAGGGGTTCCAACCCTCCGCACAATCGAAAGTCCATGTATAACATATAGTTGGCCCTCTGTATCCTCAGTTCCTCCGTATTCACAATTCCGCATCCACGGATCCAACCAACCTCAGATAATGTACTACTATAGTATTTACTATTGGAAAAACTCTGCATATTAAGTGGACTCGCACAGTTCAAACACATATTGTTCAAGGACCTACTGTTTATATATTCACCCCACTCCCATCCTGTGGTCTGGAAATAAAATAAAAATGTAAAGTGAGCTGAGTGAAAGCTACAGACCTATTGAGCTCCTCTGTACAGAAGAAAGCAGTGGCAGATAATCAGTCAGTTCCTGTAGGGTAACGGGAACCAAAGTTCTCTAGCTCTAGCAAAGACCACAGCTAAACTCACTGCTTGAACTTATACCTCAAACTTCTCCCACACCACCACAACCCTAGCTTCTGAAAAGAAGGCTGGGGGAAAACAAATAAAACTATTATTAAACCACTACTGGGACTGAGACTTTAAAGGAATTGCAGAGTAGGAGGCTAAAAACCTGTAAAGATACTCCCTCCAGTTGTTGACATACTCCTAAACTTTACATGCACAGAGCAAAATTCCAAGAATGCCAGCAGAAAATGGCAGAGGTTTCAGTAGTCACACATGTTGGTAAGACTGTAATTTAAGTTAAAAAGACCTTGGGACTTCCCTGGTGGTCCAGTGGGTAAGACTCTGTGCTCCCAATGCAGGGGGCCAGGGTTCAATCCCTCATCGGGGAACTAGATCTCGCATGCAGGCCGCATTAACCACATGCCGCAACTAAAAAGTCCGCATGCTGCAACTAAGATCCTGCATGCCACAACTAAAACATGGCGCAGCCTGAATGAATGAATGAATAAATATATATATAATAAATACACACACACACACATACATATAAAGTTAAAAGGACCTTGATAAAGTACCCTAGGCTTTAAGTTGAGACTTCAGAATGGCCTGGACTACATGGAACAAGAGCAAAAGTGAAATAGATCAGCCCTAACAAAGACTAACACTAATCCTCAATAAGATTACAAAAGATGAGTCACAGAACAGGCATATATGTATTTGACATTGCAATGTCATTCCTGTTTTAAGTATAAAACTTCAAAAACTTAAGTCCTTATTGTATATAATTTAAAATACTGATTCAAGTGAAGCCAGTTTATGTGTCATATCTAAGTATTCACATAGCTATTGCTCTGATCTCTCTACTAACAAGCTACTTTACTTTCTATCCTTTCTCTTTTCTGCTTCCTATGACTTCAGCCAGTACAAGATTCAACTTAATATAAACTAACTCAACCTCATGAAATCTCATTATTTCAGCTGCCCTGCTAAATCACTCATTTTCTTAATTCCCATCAGATTAGATAAAATCATCTTCAGACACAAGAAGATAAACAGATTACAGGCCAATTTACTGAGCATCTCTTGAAACAGGTGCCCCCTCTTAAGTCCAAATGGCTATGGCTGGAAAGAATGGTATCAAGAGATACAAAATGCACACCTGCCTCAGCATGCCACTTTGGCAAGGGCTGTAATAGTACAGAAGCTGTTTGCCTTACAAAGATATGGGTAGAAAGGCACTTAACAACATCTCTTTAGAGTCTTGGCTTAAAGGCCACCAAAGTCTCAAACATAGTTCTGCTCTGCAACCTCCTTTTAAATCATTCAACATGTATTGGCCATCACCTACATGAGTAATATTACACGATGTGGCAAATAATTGTATAAAAGAGGGCCTCCATACTTAAGAAGCACACAACCTATTTAAATAACATTAATATACATGAAACATTTAAATAACAAATAATACAAGATAGAAGGTGATTAAATGCCAAAATGAATGGAAACCATTGAAACTAAGGGTAAAAAAGGTCATATGATAATTTTAGGTACACATCACATAAAAATGCTATAGCAATTACCTGTCTATTAACAAACAAGTTAATGTTCATGAAGCAGACTAAGGAGAAATCCCAAATACTAAGACAAACCCCAAATTTTGAGGATAACAGTTCTATTTCAGAGGATTTTGTATAGGCTTATGCCTCAACTTTATAATGTATTTGGTAGTACAGTCAGTACAAAAATGAAATTCATCTCTGTATGCACTCTTTAAAAAGAATTCTTTTAAAAATTGTATGCATTCGGGCTTCCCTGGTGGCTCAATGGTTGAGAGTCCGCCTGCCGTGCAGGGGACACGGGTTCGTGCCCCGGTCTGGGAAGATCCCACATGCCGCGGAGCGGCTAGGCCCGTGAGCCATGGCCGCTGAGCCTGCGCATCCGGAGCCTGTGCTCCACAATGGGAGAGGCCACAACAGTGAGAGGCCCGTGTACCGCAGGAAAAAAAAAAAAATTGTATGCATTCATTTATTCATGCAATAAATACTTATTAAGCATCTACCATATGCCAGACACTATAATAGATGCTAGGGAGATAAGAGTGATAAACAATATACACATTTGCAAAACAGTCACTTCATTCTTACTGATAAACATCTATGAATCCCATATCAATACAGGAAAGATGAATATTATTACTTGGTAATATTATAGAACTTAATACAACTTAGGTAAATGTGTGTACATAAATAAATGTACATAAATATATTTGATATAATGTACCATACTTGTAATATACCATTCTATGTAACCTACCATATGTTCATGATCTGCTACAGAGATTTTGTTTTGTGACATAATAAAAAAAACAATAGGTGCTTATGCTACTACCATCTTTTGGTTTTTGTTTTGCTTTTAAACTAGTGTTTTTAAACTTGTTTATCCTTCAAATTCTGAATCCACCTTTGTTCCAATATTTTAAATCTATACATTAATATTATTTGCCACAAATTGGCTGAAAACTATTGAAACCTTTATATTATACCATGTATGTATTATACTATGTATTTTTGCTTAACAATCTGCATTAGAAGTATCTTTCACATATCTGTTCAACTCAGTGTGAATGAAATCCTTACATACCCACTTTCAAAGAATGAAAATGAGGTTATTAGGATCACTTCTAAAGTCTGTTCAGGTACTAAAAGTCTATGATTCCCTAACTGTACAACTGACAGTATAAGAGCAAAACTCAAGTAAAATCCAATCATTTACTGGGACCTGCACCTAATTTAAAACGTCTTTAAAGCCATAGCCCCATTTGTTGCACTGGCCATTCTACCCAACATAACCTTAATCTCATTTCTGTCCCCATCCCTGCCCTTGATTACACACACCAATCCTTGCATAAACTGTAAATCCATGTGGTTTTTAAACAATAAAACCCAGAAAGTTCAGGAAAGTAAAATATCCCAAAATGTAAACTTTTAGATAATTAGCCAAATATTTTTAATTTGTACTAAATTATATCTAGTACCATGTTATAATCAAGATGAAATTAAATAAAAGGGCTTTTGATGAAATTAAACAAAAGGAAGATCAAGAAGCCAGGAAACTATCCATATAAAAACCAATAACAGATTAACTGAGAAATTAAATGGAAAACATAAAGAAATTAACTAAATGGAAAACATAAAGAATTTCCAAGTGGAAATTCTAGAACTTAAAAGTACTCGAATTGAAATTAAAAGTTTACTACTGGAGGGGCTTAACAGTATACTGGAGATGGTATAAGAAAGTGAAGTTGAAGACCAATTATTAAAATTACTGAACCTTGCTGAGAGAAAAAACAACTCAAGAAAAATGAATTAAGCTTCAGGGACCTGCAGACATTATCAAATGATCTAAAATATGTATAACTGTGGTCCCACTGGGGAAGACAGTGAGACTGGGGCAAAAGAAGTATCTGAAAAATAAATGGCTGAAAACTTCCCAAGTATAATGAAACACAGCAATTTCAAGAAGTTTAGCCAATCCCAACCAGGATAAATATAAAGAGAACCACATCTAGGCATATCATAGTCAAATTGATAAAAACCAAAGATAAAGAAAAAAATCTTGAGTGCAGCCAGAAAACGGGGGAAAAAAGCGGGGAGGGAAGACACATCACGCACAAGCAAAACAAGGATAAGAATGACTACCAACTTCTCATCAGAGGTCAGAAGACAATAAAATGACATCTTTAAAGTACTGTGGGTATGGGGAAGTAGCAACCTAAAATTTTATATTCAGTAAAAATATCCCTCAGACATGAGGGTGAAAAAAGACACTTCCAGCTAAACAAAAGCTGAGAGAAGGAATACTTGCCATGTGATCTTCACTATAAGAAATGCTAAAGGATGTCCTTCAGGTCAAAAAGAAAGGATACAAAATGGATACTTAGATCTAAAGGAAAGAACAAAGAGTAGGAGAAATGGTAAATAATTGGGTAAATATAAAGACTATGTTTTCTTTCTTCTTATATCACTTAAAAGTCAAATAACTGTTAAATGCAAAATATAGCAACACTGTAAGGTAGGATTCATAACATACACAAAAGTAAAACATATGTTGAAAAATCACACAAAAAAGGGCAAGAAAATGGAATTACAGTCAGCCCTCTGTATCCATGGGTTTCGAATCTGTGGATTCAAACATCTTGCAGATCAAAAATATTAAAGAAAAATTTCAGAAAGTTCCAAAAATCAATACTTGAATTTCTCATGTGCTGGTAACTATTTACATAGCATTTACATTATACTTCCAACTACTTACACGGCATTCACACTGTATTAGCTTATTATAAATAATCTAGAGATGATTTAAAGTGTATATGGGAGCTTCCCTGGTGGTGCAGTTGAGAGTCCGCCTGCCAATGCAGGGGACACGGGTTCGTGCCCTGGTCTGGGAAGATCCCACATGCCACGGAGCGCCTGGGCCCATGAGCCATGGCCGCTGAGCCTGCGCGTCCGGAACCTGTGCTCCGCAACAGGAGAGGCCACAACAGTGAGAGGCCCGCGTACCGCAAAAAATAAAATAAAAAATAAAACCCGGCTTTTTTTTAATCTATGTTAACATAACTCAAGGACTTCACAAAATGCTACCAATGTAGACTAGATGACTTATTAATATTAGCATGCTTGGAAATACCTTATTTTAGCATTATTTTGTATAAATAAAATTTCAGTGATATTTCTTCTGTATTAATTCAAATTGATAACACTTGTTTTAGAAAAGACAGGTGAGTAACTTTACCAGGTTCACTGGAAAAGCAGGTATTTCAATGCCATCTTCTGTTTAATTTCAGTTATACCAACACATTCAAAACTGATCACTTAATCATTTTCAAAAATACTAATTTCATTCAAAGAGCTAATTATGGTATCTTTAACATTATTTCATTTATCTCAATGAAATAAAGTTGTAATATAATGCAGTGGGGTTAAGAAAATGGACAACCCAAACTACCCAAGTTGAAATTCTAACTCCACCAGTAAACTATGTGACTTAGATATACCACTTCATATCTCTGTACCTCAGTTTTCCTCACATGAAAGAATGGAATAATAGGCCTTATTATTTTAGGTTATGATTACTTTTAACCTAGTTAATATATGTAAAATGCTCATACAAAGCCTGATATATACTAATCATAATGATATGTGTTAACTATGATTATTAGAGTATTTCTCCTGTTACATAGAAAAAGCCCTGGATTGGGGCTTAAATTCTAATTTCACCACTTGTTGCAGATTTTAGCAATCTGCTTGACTTCTCTGAGACTCCTCCATTTCCTTACCTATAAAATGAGAGACTCTAAGGTAGGTCTCTTCCAGTTTGAGAATTTCCGCTTTTGGAGAAAATTCACATTCTCTCTTCTCATTAAATTAGGAGCTTATATCACCTCTTTCCCCTGCTCATTCTGAAATTATTTCTTTCTCCCTTAACTTCTCATTTATTTTCATTCATTTTAATATTTACTAATTTTCTTCAGATTCACCAGCCCCATTTTTTTTTTCTTATTCGCCTCTGGTGACATTTTCCTAGGAGCTTGATACAACTGTATTCTTACTTGCCTCTACTCAGTCTTACCATTTCCTATAATCTCAGTATAGTCATGATCTTCCACCCTGTGATAGAATAATAACACCAAAAACACAACATTTTTATAGCACTTTTACACTCATCCTCTCATTTAAATCTCACAACCATCACCCTGTAAAAGGTTATCATGCTCAGAGAAAGAATGTGATCTGACCCATAACCTGCAGAGCTAGGACATAAACTTAGGATAAATGCCTCAGAATGTTAATTTTGTGTTATTCCTTATTGTTTCCTTGTCTTACTAGAATGAGCAGGAAATTAGCTAGCAAGAGGACCTAATTTTGAGCACCAACTCTGATACTTACTATTTGACCTTGTACAGGATATATCACAACTCTGAACCTGTTTCCCCATGTATAACACTGGGATAACAAATGTTTTGTAAGAAAAAAAAAAAAACTGACTTATAAAATCTAAGGGGCTGTACTTTTTTCAAACACCTTGTTCATGCCAAAAGCTGTCTATCTCTGATTCACTGCATAACTAAATTTTCTCCCCCTGGCCCATGTAGCATAGGACTATGTCAGCTTTTTCCTCACTGTTCTGAATTAACCCCCTAGTTCTCAGATACTTCTGCTTCATTTGATCCATAGAAGAAACCGTCTGTGCTTAGAAAGATCAATTCCACTGAACAGAGGAAACAGTCATTCAAAAATTGTTGAGCATCAACTACGTTCCGTGAACTATGAACCAGAAAATAATATTGGAGAGAAAGAAAATATTGAAAAGAAAATAATATTGGAGAGAAAGAAAAAAAGAGATGTACTAAAATGAGAGAGACAGAGATCATTAAAAGAAGTCTGATAAATTTTTTATCCATGCACAAGAAGATTAGAGACCTCTTTCTCCTCCTCTTTCTTTCTACTCTTTTAATTCTAACTCCTTCCCTCCTCTGTTGGATAGAGGAAGCGAGCAAAAAGAAGAATTAGGAAAAGCTGGGTTCAAGTGCAAAGGCTACACCAGGGAGAATGGGATAAAATATGGTATCTAGAAGTCTACAGCACTCCTAATACCTCCAGATAACCTACATAAAGCATCAGTAACTAAGAAACAGAGGATGAAAGAGAACAAAATTAATAAGTATGTACAACTTGCCAGTTATTGTATGAGGTTCACACAAGTATATTATCACATTTAATAGCTACACAATCTTGAGATGCAGGCAATTCTTTCACTTAACAAATATTTACTGGGCACTATATGCTAGGCAATGTTTGGAGTACTCAGAATATAACAGTAAACAGAACTAATAAATGAAGATCTCTGCCCTGGTGAAGCTTATTCTGACAGAAGAGATAGACAATTCAAGAGATGCTCTGTCTTGAATTCAATATGTAAATTAAGAAATGTGTTAAATGGCAAAAAATGGTACAGAAAAAAACAGAGCAGGTAAGGGGGATTAGAGGTATATAGGGGAGGAGTGTATGTGAAAAAGAGATAAGGATGCGATTTTAATTACAGTGGTTTGAGATGGTGACATTTAAAGAAGTTGGTTGTGTGGTTCCTGGAAGCCACTGGAGAGTTCTAAACTTTTAGAGTTTTTCTAAAGGGAAAATCCCTTTTTGAAGGGATCACTCAGCTACTATGTTGAGAAAAGACTGTTAGATGGCATGTAAGAGGGCAACTGGGCTTCCCTGGTGGCGCAGTGGTTGAGAGTCCACTTGCTGATGCAGGGGACACGGGTTCGTGCCCCGGTCCAGGAAGATCCCACATGCCGGGGAGCGGCTGGGCCTGTGAGCCATGGCCGCTGAGCCTGCGCGTCCGGAGCCTGTGCTCCGCAATGGGAGAAGCCACAACAGTGAGAGGCCCGCGTACCGCAAAAAAACAACAACAAAAAAAGAGGGCAACTGAGAGACAAATTACAAGGTTACTGCAGTAATCCAGGTGAGAGATAATAGTGGTTTGGACCAGGGTGAAAGCAGCTTAGGTAGTGAGAAACTGACATATTTTAAATATATTTTCATATTTTGAAAGTAGGGCTTGACAAGATTTTGATTACAAATTGGTTATGGGAGTAAGAAAGAAGAATCAAGAGCAGCTCCAACTGGAAGAACGTAGTAAACATTTACTGAACTAAAAAATATTGTGGGAAGAGCAAGTTTTGAGCAGGGAATGAGTAATTTGGTTTGAGACATATTAATTATAAGATGTTAATCAGAAATCCAAATGGCAGTGTCAAGTAGAGGATCTGTATACAGTATCTATGAGTCTGGAATTCAAGAGAGGGATCTTAAATGGGGATATACGGTTGACCCTTGAACAACACAGGGCTTAGGGACACATGACTCTCCACACAGTGGAAAATCCAAGTATAACTTATAGTTTACCCTCCTTAGCCAAGGTTTCTCTGTATCCTTGGTTCTGAATTTGCAGATTTAACCAACCATGGATCATGTAGTACTTGTAGTATTTACTAGTGAAAAAAATCCAAGTATAAGTGAACCCACAGTTCAAACCCATGTTGTTCGAGGACCAGCTGTAAATACAAATTTAGGAATTTTCAGGATATAGGAATTTTCAGGGTATAGTTGGTGTTCAGAGCCATGGTCATCAAGGGAGTGAGTATAGACATAGAAGAGAACCCAAAACAAATACTCCAATATTTAAGAGACTGAGAAGAGGAGGAAAACAAGTGACATAGGAAGAAAGATTTTTGAAAACTATAATGTCCTGGAAGCCAAGTGAAGAAGGTATATGTAAAAAGGAATGGTCAGTTGTGTCAAATGCTGCTGCTAAATTAAGGGAGATGAGTATGGAGAAATTAACTTGAGATTTAACAATATGAAGGTCATTGGTAACATTGTCAAAAGTAGTTTCAGGGCTTCCCTGGTGGCGCAGTGGTTGGGAGTCCGCCTGCCGATGCAGGGGACACGGGTTCGTGCCCCGGCACGGGAAGATCCCACATGCCGCGGAGTGGCTGGGCCCGTGAGCCATGGCCGCTGAGCCTGCGCGTCCGGAGCCTGTGCTCCGCAACGGGCGAGGCCACAGCGGTGAGAGGCCTGTGTACCGCAAAAAAAAAAAAAAAAAAAAAAAAAAAAAAAAGTAGTTTCAATGCAGCCATAATGGCAAAAGCTTGATTGTACTGGATTTAAGAGGAAATAAAAAGAAGGGAATTGGATACAACACAGACAACTCTTTCAAGGAGTCTGCTGTAAATGGGGAGCAAATAAAGTGTTACCTGGTAAGTAGGGGGGAAAAAAAGATATTTTAAAGATAGAAAGAGCAGTAGGTTTTTTTGTCTTCTTATGGCAGTGATACAGTACTGAGAAAACTTTATGACATGGTGAGAGTGGAGAATTGATGTCCTTAATTAGGCATAAAAAAATAGAATCTAAAACACAATGGAGGGAATTGGCTTTAGAATGGTAGAAAGTAATAGGTGAGAATACAGACTATAGGAATTAGAGATGTTGGTAGTAGGTAGATGTGGTAAAAGGAGTCCATGCAATCAGTTCTCTTCTGATTGCTTCATTTTTTTTCAGTGAGGAAGGAAGCAAAATCATCAGCTGAGGACAAGACGGGGGATGAGATATTGTTGGAAGGTATCATGACAGAAAACATGAAATCAGTCATTTAAGAGAATAGAAAAATAAATGATCTAGGAAAATATGGTACTATTTATTAAGGATTCACTTGACATTTGTGATGAATTTAAAGTAAAACTAGTCAGCATGATTTTGCATTTTCCTCTAGACACATACAGCTCCACAGACACAGATTGGATTTAAATGAATATTAGATTTAATCTGGGTTATGGTTTTTCCAAGTGAGTGTAACCACATTAGAATGAGACAAGAAAGTTAAGGGTATATGCCAGGGAGTTGAGGATGCATGCTGCAGATAATGAAGGACCATGAAATTAAAGTTGGATAAAAGAGGAAGTGGTGACTCAAGGGACAGAGGAACAAATTAAAAGATGGTGGAAGCAATAAATCAATTATTTCTATTTTATAAATAAGACTTAAGTTGCCCACATCACACATCTTTTTTTTTTTTTTTTTTTTGCGGTACGCGGGCCTCTCACTGTTGTGGCCTCTCCCGTTGCGAAGCACAGGCTCCATACACGCAGGCTCAGCGGCCATGGCTCACGGGCCCAGCCGCTGCGCGGCACGTGGGATCTTCCCGGACCGGGGCAGTAACCCGGGTCCCCTGCATCGGCAGGCAGACTCTTAACCACTGCGCCACCAGGGAAGCCCTACACATCTTTTCCGTTACATAACTGGAACAGAATATGAACTCAGATGTGCTTCATTCAAGTCACTCTTTCCATGGTACCAACGGCGCCAGGCTGTCTTGTAAATTTGATTTTCACTGGCATGCCACCCTCTGCCAGGTTGGACCTAAGGCAAATTACAAGTTAAACAATTTTTTCCCAGGCCTCTTCACCTCTCTCTTCTTCCATGTTTCAAACGCTAAGAGCCCTTCAGTGTCCAAACTCACAAATGAGTCTTGCCCTCCCCCGGATTTCTACAAAATTACTTTCATTTTTCCCTACCAATGGACCCCCTTCATGAAAATCTGAATCGCTAAGAATCGCTCTGAATGTAAAAATACTGAAGTTTGTTCAGGTTTTTCTATTAACATCTTACAGGAAAAAAACCTGAACAAACTTTTTGGCCAACCCAATATCTCAAATATAAATGACTAAATAAACCCTCTTCATGGCTATTCTCATTCTAACAGGAAGTCTGGTTAACCCACTTTAAACTTCATTGTGAACCATATTAGGTAAAATAACTGAGCTGCACGAGAACTTTTTATTGACTTTTCTTATTTCCAGCACTCTCTCTCTTAAACATATCCTTTATAAAATCCCACAATACAGAATTTTATCTTCTCTCAGAGAATGAGAAAGTGATAACACTACAAGCCATGAATCAGACCCAAACTTGTGTTAAAGTTGGGATTGACATATATACACTAATATGTAGAAAACAGATAACCAATGAGAACCCTCTGTACAGCACAGGGAACTCCACTGTACAGTAGAAACTAACACAATATTGTAAAACAACTATAGCCCAAGAAAAATTTTTTTAAATAAAAAGATATTTTATATTTAGAAATGTAAATTGAATATTACAGTAAGTCTGAAACTACCTGCAAGCAAGAACTAAATGTAGCCAGTTAGAGGTCTCTTCTGTTATTATGAGTAAATGGCTGAAAAGACAAAGGTCTTATTTATAATTTATGTCGACTATTATTTTTAAAGAAACCATCAAGTTAGGACAATAAGAAGGCTTTAATCCTAAATATATACCAAAGTATCACCACTGACGATCTTGGAGGGCAGAAGGTAGAATTCTACTATAAATACTATACATCTCTGCATTTATATTCAGTTAGCATGGCTACTAAGTTTTATTACAATTTGCAATTATTCATTCTACCTTTCTTCAAAAGGAGAAGAAACCTCTACCTCTACTTGTTCCTATGTAACATAGTACTTTCATAGGAGTAAACATCTATGCCCCACTGACTTTGGCTTTGGCCAATGACGTATAAACAAACATCCAAGCAGAAGATTTAAGAGCCAGAAGGTATTTCTGCCAAATCTTTCTTTTTTCCCCTGTTGGGAGAACAGAGCGGCCCAAATAGGAGTTGTTCTCCAGCCTGGATCTCAGAATTAGAAGACACACGGAGCAAGAGCAGAGCCACTGCCAACCTTCAGGTAACATGTATCAAGAGCAAAAAATAAACCTTTGTCTTTGTAAGCTAGTGAAATATGGGGGTAATTTGTCATGCAGTATAACTCAGCAAAAGTTAATTCAGCACGTATTACTTTTATAATCAGAAAAAAATAGATTTCACTGCTTCCATCTTTAAGGACAATAGGTGTATAATACTTCAACAACAACTAGGGGAAAAAAATGAAGGAAATGTGATATTCTTAAGACATCAAAGAACTTAAGAAATAACAAGAAGTAGATAAACTGAATTTCCACCTAAAGAGCCCTCTTTAGGTGAGGTGATAATCACCTGCTATTTCTTTCCTAGGAGCATTTAAAGATTCCAGGCATAGACTGAGAATTGAGACTGGCCCAGGCAGGAGGACTGGTGAAAACAGTAAGCAGCACAGCTTTTAAGTGTGATGGACTGAAAACTAGAAAGCTCCAAATACAAGGCTAAAAAGGACATTTGCTGAGTTCTACAGTGATGCAAGAGGCTGGGGTAATGAGCTAGAATTGCAGAGTGAGATTTCCCTTAGTTTCATGGTACTTAAGAGAAAACTTGCTAGAAGAGGGAGAATCACACAAGCAAAACATGACAGGTCTCCAACATTGCCTGAATTTGAAGCAGTGTGAAGCAAGAGATGAAAGGGCCAATCTCAAGACCTCCAAAGAACAGAACTGAACCTCCTGTAGTCTTTCAGGACTGTGGAGAAGAAACCTGACAGTCTCTCAATCAAAAATCTAGTAGGGCAAGGTTGACAAGTAAGAGACGATTCAATCTTACTAAAATATTACTGTAACTGCACTCCAGACTGACCCTGATTAAATCCAGCTCAATTCTTAATTAAACTGAGGTGTCAGCACCTCACCCAATTGGCCTAACAGTTGAAAAAGGGAAGAAAGATACCCTCTGGAGGAAGATACCCTCTTCAGCCTCTATATAGTTAAGTTACAATATACAGTGTTCAGTATATAATAAAAAATTTGAATTTCTATTAATATAACCACTCTTTTCATCAATATTTGCATGGTATATTTTTTTCCTTCTGTCACAACGTATGTAAAAAGACAAGAAAATATGACCTATAATCAAGACAAAGACTAGAAAATAGAAGCAGAGTCAGAGATGATGCAGATAGTGTAATAAGCAAAGACTTTAAAACAGCAATTATCAATATTTTCATGAAAGAAAAAAATAGAAAAAGTTTATGAAAGGATAGAGATAGTCAACAAAAATGGGAATCTATTTAAAAAGACTATTTTAAAAATGGGACTCTATTGTTTTTTAATTCCTAAAACTGAAAAAATAAGCTATTTGAAGTAATTTCAGTATTAGGCTGAACATATCAAGAGAGAACAGTAAGCTTAAAAAACAAGTCAGGGCTTCCCTGGTGGC
Source organism: Phocoena sinus (assembly GCF_008692025.1). Taxonomy (NCBI): domain Eukaryota; kingdom Metazoa; phylum Chordata; class Mammalia; order Artiodactyla; family Phocoenidae; genus Phocoena; species Phocoena sinus. Next base: position 142,844,949 of record NC_045764.1, on the reverse strand, counting down.
ACAGTGGTTAAGAATACGCCTGCCAAGGCAGGGGACATGGGTTTGAGCCCTGGTCGGGGAAGATTCCACATGCTGCGGACCAACTAGGTCCATGTGCCACAACTACCGAAGCCCGTGCACCTGGAGCCCGTGCTCCACAACAAGAGAAGCCACCGCAATGAGAAACCCATGCACTGCAAGGAAGAGCAGCCCCCGCTCGCCGCAACTAGAGAAAGCCCGCATGCAACAAGGAAGACCCAACACAGCTAAAAATAAATAATAAATTAATTAATTAAAAAAAAAAAGTCAATAGAAAATACCCAACTAACCCACACAGAGAAGAGAGTAAAGAGGACAAGCACAAGAGGCATATGAGATACAGCCAAAATATCTAACAAGGTTGAGGAGAGAGGAGAAAGATTAGAGTAGAAGTAAGATATAAAAGCCAAAGTTTTTCCAAAATTAGTGAAAAATATCAACCCAGCAAACCCCAAACAGGATAAATGCAAATAAAATCATGCTTAGATACCACACAAACTTTTAGAAACT